>NC_057796.1:498483391-498485525 GCF_018294505.1 Triticum aestivum
CTCTGGATCACGTTCGTTCCGAAAATCACGTTCCCGAAGGTTTCATTCCGTTTGGACTCCGTTTGATATTCTTTTTCTGCGAAACTCTGAAATAGGCAAAAAACAACAATTCTGGGTTGGGCCTCCGGTTAATAGGTTAGTCCCAAAAATAATATAAAAGTGTATAATAAAGCCCATTAATGTCCAAAACAGAATATAATATAGCATGGAACAATAAAAAATTATAGATACGTTGGAGACGTATCACATCACACTCCTATCTTTACCGTTTTTCTTAGTTCGATCCTTTTAGTAATATCTTGATCTAGTAGAATAAAGTTTTAGTATGATTTAGTTTTGAGTTTTGCTTTATGATCCCTCCATGTAATCGAGCCCCTGAGCTATATATAATAAAGATTAGTGTTGAGTCAAGGGCTTGATTCTCTTGCTATGATCTCGAGGGAATTAAAGAAAAGAGAAAGAATAAAAAGAATAAAAGAGAGCATGTGGATCTTATGGAAAGTAATGACTTCACGTATAAAGAGTATGATGAATATGACATGTTAAAGAGTTGATGTTGGACAAGGAAGACAACGTAATGGGTTATGTTTTCTTATGTCTGAAATAAAGTATATTGTCATGGATAATCCAACATGTTGAGCTTGCCTTTCCCTCTCATGCTGGCAAAATTCTTTGCACCAAGTAGAGATACTACTGGTGCTTCCAAATACCCTCAAAACCAGTTTTGCCATGAGTGTCCACCATACCTACCTATGGATTGAGTAAGATCCTTCAAGTAAGTTGTCATCGGTGCATGCAATAAAAAAATTGCTCTCTAAATATGTATGATTTATTAGTGTGGAGAAAATAAGCTTTATACGATCTTGTGACGTGGAAGAAATAAAAGCGACGGAGTGCATAATAAAGGTCCATATCACAAGTGGCAATATAAAGTGACATTCTTTTGCATTAAGATTTCGTGCATCCAACCAAAAGCGCATGACAACCTCTGCTTCCCACTGCGAAGGGCCTATCTTTATCTTTTACCCTTATGCAAGAGTCATGGTGATCTTCACCTTTCCTTTTTACATTTTATCCTTTGGCAAGCAGCTTGTGTTGGAAAGATCCTGATATATATATATCCAATTGGACGTAAGTTAGCATGAACTATTATTGTTGACATTACCCTTGAGGTAAAAGGTTGGGAGGCAACACTATAAGCCCAATCTTCCTCTGTGTCCGATTAAAACTCCATACTCATAAGTATTGCGTGAGTGTTAGCAATTGTGAAAGACTAAATGATAGTTGAGTATGTGGACTTGCTGAAAACCTCTTATATTGACTCTTTCCGATGTTATTATAAATTGCAATTGCTTCAATGACTGAGATTATAGTTTGTTAGTTCTCAATGAAGTTTCTGATTCATACTTTACATTGTGAATAGATTATTACATGAGCATAAGAAATCATATGACAATATACATATGTTGCTGTTATAAGAATGATCATGATGCCCACATGTCCGTATTCTATTTTATCGACACCTCTGTCTCTAAACATTTGGACATATTTATCGTTATCGGCTTCCTCTTGAGGACAAGCGAGGTCTAAGCTTGGGGGAGTTGATACGTCCATTTTGCATCATGCTTTTATATCGATATTTATTGCATTATGGCCTATTATTACACGTTATGCCACAATACTTATGCCTATTCTCACTTATTTTACAAGGTTTACATGAAGAGGGAGAATGCCGGCAGTTGGAATTCTGGGCTGGAAAAGGAGCAAATATTAGAGACCTATTCTGCACAGCTCCAAAAGTCCTGAAACTTTACGGAAGTCATTTTTGGAATTAATAAAAAATACTAAGCAAAGAAAATACCACAGGGGGCCCACACCCTGGCCACGAGGGTGGGGGCGCGCCCTACCCCCCTGGGCGCGCCCCCTGCCTCGTGGGCCCCCTGGCAGGCCTCCGGTGCCCATCTTTGGCTATATGGTGTCTTCTACCCTGGAAAAAATCATAAGCAAGCTTTCGGGAAGAAACTCCGCCGCCACAAGGCGGAACCTTGGCAGAACCAATCTAGGGCTCCGGCAGAGCTGTTCTGCCAGGGAAACTTCCCTCCGGGAGGGGGAAATCATCGCCATCGTCATCACC
>NC_057796.1:498485796-498638509 GCF_018294505.1 Triticum aestivum
CAACATCTTCACCAGCACCATCTCCTCTAAAACCCTAGTTCATCTATTGTATCCAATCTTTGTATCAAAACCTCAGATTGGTACCTGTAGGTTGCTAGTAGTGTTGATTACTCCTTGTAGTTGATGCTAGTTCGTTTACTTGGTGGAAGATCATATGTTCAGATCCATTATGCATATTAATACTCCTCTGATTATGAACATGAATATGCTTTGTGAGTAGTTATGTTTGTTCCTGAGGACATGGGAGTAGTCTTGCTATAAGTAGTCATGTGAATTTGGTATTGGTTCGATATTTTGATGAGATGTATGTTGTCTTTCCTCTAGTGGTGTTATGTGAACGTCGACTACATGACACTTCACCGTTGTTTGGGCCTAGAGGAAGGCATTGGGAAATAATAAGTAGATGATGGGTTGCTAGAGTGACAGAAGCTTAAACCCTAGTTTATGCGTTGCATCGTAAGGGGCTGATTTGGATCCATATGTTTCATGCTATGGTTAGGTTTACCTTAATACTTCTTTTCTAGTTGCGGATGCTTGCACTAGGGGTTAATCAGAAGTGGGATGCTTGTCCAAGTAAGGACAGCACCCAAGCACCGGTCCACCCACATACCGAATTATCAAAGTAACGAACGCGAATCAAATGAGCGTGATGAAAACTAGTTTGACGATAATTCCCATGTGTCCTCGGGAGCGTTTTCCTTCATATAAGAGTTTGTCCAGGCTTGTCCTTTGCTAAAAAAGGATTGGGCCATCTTGCTGCACCTTATTTACTTTCATTACTTGTTACTAGTTGCAAATTACCTTATCACAAAACTATCTGTTGCCGATAATTTCTGTGCTTGCAGAGAATACCTTGCTGAGAACCGCTTATCATTTCCTTCTGCTCCTCGTTGGGTTCGACACTTGATACGTCCATTTTGCATCATGATTTTATATTGATATTTATTGCATTATGGGCTGTTATTACACATTATGTCACAACACTTATGCCTATACTCTCTTATTTTACAAGGTTTACATAAAGAGGGAGAATGCCGGCAGCTGGAATTCTGGGCTGGAAAAGGAGCAAATATTAGAGACCTATTCTGCACAACTCCAAAAGTCCTGAAACACCACGGAAGTTATTTTTGGAAATAATAAAAAATACTGAGCGAAGAAAATACCAAAGGGGGCCCACACCCTGGCCACGAGGGTGGGGGGCGCCCTACTCCCTGGGCGCGCCCCTGCCTCGTGGGCCCCCTGGTGGCCCTCCGGTGCCCATCTTCTGCTATATGAAGTCTTTCGTCCGAGAAAAAATCATAAGCAAGCTTACGGGATGAAACTCCGCTGCCACGAGGCGGAATCTTGGCGGAACCAATCTAGGGCTCCGGCAGAGCTGTTCTGCCGGGGAAACTTCCCTCCGGGAGGGGGAAATCGTTGCCATCGTCATCACCAACGATCCTCTCACCAGGAGGGGGTCAATCTCCATCAACATCTTCAGCAGCACTATCTCCTCTCAAACCCTAGTTCATCTCTTGTATCCAATCTTTGTCCCAAAGCCTCAGATTGGTACCTGTGGCTTGCTAGTAGTGTTGACTACTCCTTGTAGTTGATGCTAGTTGGTTTATTTGGTGGAAGGTCATATGTTCAGATCCATTATGCATATTTATACCCCTCTGATTATGAACATGAATATGCTTTGTGAGTAGTTACATTTGTTCCTGAGGACATGGGAGAAGTCTTGCTATTAGTAGTCATGTGAATTTGGTATTCGTTCGATATTTTGATGAGATGTATGTTGTCTCTCCTCTAGTGGTGTCATGTGAACGTCGACTACATGACACTTCACCATTATTTGGGCCTAGAGGAAGGCATTGGGAAGTAATAAGTAGATGATGGGTTGCTAGAGTGACAGAAGCTTAAACCATAGTTTATGCGTTGCATTGTAAGGGGCTGATTTGGATCCATATGTTTCATGCTATGGTTAGGTTTACCTTAATACTTCTTTTGTAGTTGCGGATGCTTGCAATAGGAGTTAATCATAAGTGGGATGCTTGTCCTAGTAAGGACATCACCCAAGCACCGGTCCACCCACATACCAAATTATCAAAGTACCGAACGCGAATCATATGAGCGTGATGAAAACTAGCTTGACGATAATTCCCATGTGTCCTCGGGAGCGTTTTCCTTCATATAAGAAATTGTCCAGGCTTGTCCTTTGCTACAAAAAGGATTGGGCCATCTTGCTGCACTTTATTTACACTTGTTACTTGTTACTCGTTACCAATTACCTTATCACAAAACTATCTGTTACCGATAATTTCAGTGCTTGCAAAGAATACCTTGCTGAAAACCGCTTATCATTTCCTTCTGCTCCTCGTTGGGTTCGACACTCTTACTAATCTAAAGGACTATGATAGATCCCCTATACTTGTGGGTCATCAAGACTCTTTTCTGGCACTGTTTCCGGGGAGTGAAGCGCCTTTGGTTGGTGGAATTTGGTAAGGAAAAATTTATATAGTGTGCTGAAATTTACTGTCACTTGTTACTATGGAAAGTAATCCTTTGAGGGGCTTGTTCAGGGTATCTTCACCCCGACCAGTAGAGAAAATAGTTGCTCCTCAACCTACTGAACCTACTGAAAATGTTTACTTTGAAATTCCTTCAGGTATGATAGAGAAACTGCTAGCTAATCCTTTTGCAGGAGATGGAACATTGCATCCCAATTTACACTTACTCTATGTGGATGAAGTTTGTGGATTATTTAAGCTTGCAGGTATGCCCGATGATGTTATCAAGAAGAAGGTCTTCCCTTTATCTTTGAAGGGAGATGCATTGACATGGTATAGGCTATGTGATGATATGGGATCATGGAACTACAAACGATTGAAATTGGAATTTCATCAGAAGTTTTATCCTATGCATCTTGTTCATCGTGATCGCAATTATATATATAATTTTTGGCCTCGCGAAGGAGAAAGCATCGCTCAAGCTTGGGGGAGGCTTAAGTCAATGTTATATTCATGCCCCAATCATGAGCTCTCAAGAGAGATGATTATTCAAAATTTTTATGCTCGGCTTTCTCACAACAATCGCTCCACGCTCGATACTTCTTGTACTGGTTCTTTTATGATGAAGACTATTGAATTCAAATGGGATTTATTGGAAAGAATTAAACGCAACTCTGAAGATTGGGATCTCGACGAAGGTAAGGAGTCAGGTATAACACCTAAGTTTGATTGTGTTAGATCTTTTATGGATACCGATGTTTTCCGTAAATTTAGCACCAAATATGGACTTGACTCTGAGATAGTAGCTTCTTTTTGTGAATCCTTTGCTACTCATGTTGATCTCCTAAGGAGAAGTCGTTTAAATATCATCCTCCCATAGAAGTAAAAGTAGTTGAACCTATTAAAGTTGAATAAAAGACTATCACTTATAATGATCCTATTGTTCCTACTGCTTATGTTGAGAAACCACCTTTTCCTCTTAGGATAAAGGATCATGCTAAAGCTTCAACTGCGGTTCGTAAAAGTAATATTAGAACTTATACACCTCCTAAGCAAGTTAAAGTTGAACCTAATATCGCTATTGTTAAAGATCTCTTGGCTGATAATATTGATGGGCATGATATTTACTTCTGTGATGAGACTGCTAGAATTGCTAAACCTGGTGTTAAAGATAAACATAGACCTGTGGTAGGCATGCCTGTTATTTCTATTAAAATAGGAGATCATTGTTATCATGGCTTGTGTGATATGGGTGCTAGTGCTAGTGCAATACCTATTTCCTTATACAAAGAAATTATGCATGATATTGCACCAGCTGAGATAGAAGATATCAATGTTACCATTAAGCTTGCTAATAGAGATACTATTTCACCAATTGGGATTGTTAGAGATGTTGAAGTCTTGTGTGGGAAAGCTAAATATCCTGCTGATTTTCTTGTTCTTGGTTCCCCACAAGATAGTTTTTGTCCCATTATATTTGGTAGACCCTTCTTGAATACTGTTAATGCTAAGATAGACTGCGAAAAGGATGTTGTTACTATTGGTTTGGATGATATGTCTCATGAGTTTAATTTCTCTAAATTTCGTAGACAACCTCGTGATGAAGAATTTCCTAGTAAGGATGAAATTATTGGTCTTGCTTCTATTGCCGTGCCTCCTAGTGATCCTTTAGAACAATATTTGCTAGACCATGAGAATGATATGTTTATGAATGAATGAAGGGAAATAGATGAAGTATTCTTTAAACAGGGACCTATTCTGAAACACAACTTGCCTGTTGAAATCCTAGGGGACCCTCCTCCACCCAAGGGTGATCCCGTGTTTGAGCTTAAACCGTTACCTGATACTCTTAAATATGCTTATCTTGATGAAAAGAAGATATATCCTGTTATTATTAGTGCTAACCTTTCAGAGCATGAGGAAGAGAAATTATTGAAAACTCTGAAGAAGCACCGTGCTGCTATTGGATATACTCTTGATGATCTTAAGGGCATTAGTCCCACTCTATGTCAACACAAAATAAATTTGGAGAAAGACGCCAAACCAGTTATTGATCACCAACGACGGTTGAATCCTAAGATGAAAGAAGTGGTAAGAAAGGAAATATTAAAGCTCCTTGAGGCAGGTATAATTTATCTCATTGCTTATAGTCAGTGGGTATGTCCTGTCCATTGTGTCCCTAAGAAGGGAGGTATTATTGTCGTTCCTAATGATAAAGATGAATTGATTCCGCAAAGAATTATTACAGGTTATAGGATGGTAATTGATTTTTGCAAACTAAATAAAGCTAATAAAAAGATAATTACCCTTTGCCTTTCATTGATCAAATGCTAGAAAGATTATCCAAACATACACATTTTTGCTTTCTAGATGGTTACTCTGGCTTCTCTCAAATACCTGTGTCAGCTGATGATCAAGCGAAGACCACTTTTACTTGCCCTTTCGGTACTTTTGCTTATAGACGTATGCCTTTTGGTTTATGTAATGCACCTGCTACCTTTCAAAGATGCATGATGGCTATATTCTCTGATTTTTGTGAAAAGATTTCTGAGGTTTTCATGGATTATTTCTCCGTTTATGGATCCTCTTTTGATGATTGCTTGAGCAACCTTGATCGAGTTTTGCAGAGATGTGAAGAAACTAACCTTGTCTTGAATTGGGAGAAGTGCCACTTTATGGTTAATGAAGGCATTGTCTTGGGTCATAAAATTTCTGAAAGAGGTATTGAAGTTGATAAAGCTAAAGTTGATGCTATTGAAAAGATGCCATGTCCCAAGGACACCAAAGGTATAAGAAGTTTCCTGGGTCATGCCGGTTTTTATCGGAGGTTCATTAAGGACTTCTAAAAAATTTCTCGGCCTCTGACTAATCTATTACAAAATGATATACCTTTTGTCTTTGATGATGATTGTGTAGAAGCATTTGAAATACTTAAGAAAGCTTTGATTTCTGCACCTATCGTTCAGCCACCTGATTGGAATTTACCCTTTGAAATTATGTGTGATGCTAGTGATTATGCTGTAGGTGCTGTTCTAGGGCAAAGAGTTGATAAGAAAGTAAATGTTATTCAATATGCTAGTAAAACTCTAGACAATGCCTAGAGAAATTATGCTACTACTGAAAAATAACTCTTAGCAGTTGTTTTTGCTTGTGATAAGTTCAGACCTTTTATTGTTGATTCTAAGGTAACTATTCACACTGATCATGCTGCTATTAAATATCTTGTGGAAAAGAAGGATGCTAAACCTATACTTATTAGATGGGTTCTCTTGCTACAAGAATTTGATTTGCATATTATTGATAGAAAGGGAGCTGAGAACCCCGTTGCAGACAACTTTTCTAGGTTAGAGAATGTTCTTGATGACCCACTACCTATTGATGATAGCTTTCCTGATGAACAATTAGCTATCATAAATGCTTCTCGTACTGCTCCATGGTATGCTGATTATGCTTATTACATTGTTGCTAAATTTATACCACCTAGTTTCACATACCAGCAAAAGAAAAAGTTTTTCTATGATTTGAGACATTACTTTTGGGATGACCCACATCTTTATAAAGAAGGAGTAGATGGTGTTATTAGCCGTTGTATACCTGAGCATGAACATGAACAGATCCTATGCAAGTGCCACTCCGAGGCTTATGGAGGGCACCACGTTGGAGATAGAACTCCACATAAGGTATTGCAATCTGGTTTTATTGGCCTACTCTCTTCAAGGATGCTCGTAAGTTTGTCTTGTCTTGTGATGAATGTCAAAGAATTGGTAATATTAGTAGACGTCAGGAAATGCCTATGAATTATTCACTTGTTATTGAACCATTTGACGTTTGGGGATTCGATTATATGAGACCTTTTGCTTCCTCTAATGGGTATACACATATTTTAGTTACTGTTGATTATGTTACTAAGTGGGTAGAGGCTATTCCAACTAGTAGTGCTGATCATAACACTTCTATTAAGATGCTTAAAGAAGTTATTTTTCTGAGGTTTGGAGTCCCTAGATATTTAATGACTGATGGTGGTTCAGACTTTATTCACAGTGCTTTTCGTAAAATGCTTGCTAAGTATGATGTTAATCATAAAATTGCATCGCCATAGCACCCACAGTCTAGTGGTCAAGTAGAATTGAGCAACAGAGAGCTCAAATTAATTTTGCAAAAGACTGTTAATAGATCTAGAAAGAATTGGTCCAGGAAACTTGATGATGCATTATGGGCCTATAGAACTGCATATAAAAATCCTATGGGTATGTCTCCGTATAAAATGGTTTACGGAAAAGCATGTCACTTACCTCTCGAGCTAGAACATAAGGCATATTGGGCTATTAAAGAGCTCAATTATGATTTCAAACTTGCTGGTGAGAAGAGGTTATTTGACATTAGCTCACTTGATGAATGGAGAACCCAAGCCTATGAGAATGCCAAACTATTTAAAGAAAAAATTAAAAGATGGATGACAAAAGGATACAAAAGCGTGAGTTTAATGTAGGTGATTATGTGTTGCTATACAACTCTCGTTTAAGTTTTTTGCAGGAAAACTTCTCTCTAAATGGGAAGGTCCTTACATTATCGAGGAGGTCTATCGTTCCTGTGCCATAAAAATCAACAACTTTGAAGGCACAAATCCGAAGGTGGTGAACGGTCAAAGAATCAAACATTATATCTCAGGTAATCCTATAAATGTTGAAACTAATGTTATTGAAACTGTAACCCCGGAGGAATACATAAGAGACACTTTCCGGAACGTTTTAGACTCCGAAAAGGAGTAGGTACGTGGTACGGTAAGTAAACCTACTCCAAAACAATTCTAATGGCAATTTTTCTCCGTTTTGGAATATTTAAGAAAATAGGAAAATAAGTAGTCCGGGAAGGACACGAGGCTTCCATGAGGGTTGGTGGCGCGCCCTACCCCCCTGGGCGCGCCCCCTGCCTCGTGGGCACCTCGTGCGCTATCCGGACTCCGTTTTCTTGCACGATACTTCTTTCGGTCGGTAAAAATTCATTATATAATCTCCCGAAGGTTTTGACTCCCGTATCACGCAAATATCCTCTGTTTTTGTTTCGAGCTGTTTCTGTAGCAGATTTGGGGAAAGATGTCATCTCAGGATTCCGACGAAGAGAGCTATGTCTCACACCTCATTGCTGACCCAATGGCCTATGGGGATCTATCTCCTTGTGGTCGAACTACGGATGAGGAGGAGGATGCTCATTTGATGAGGATCAATGATTCAAGTTCGGAGGAGGAGGATGTCCCTCTACCTCAACCTGGGAATATGCACGTGAAGTTCAAGAAGTCTAGTCTTCCTAAGAGGGCTAAACTATCTAACAATCGATCTATTCCTTCTCGTTTTCGGCAGAAAAGCAAAAGTGATTTATGTGACAAGATCTTGAAGCTGGAGTCGGAGGTCGATGATTTGAAGGAGGAAATTGCTCTTCTCAATTACAACATGAAGAAGCTGAAAGCACAATTTACATCATAAACAACTCCATCATCGCCACCTCCGAAGAAAGAGATATAATCACATGGGTATGGGCACTCCCCTTGGCAACTGCCAAGCTTGGGGGAGGTGCCCCGGTATCGTATCACCATCACACTCCTATCTTTACCATTTTTCTTAGTTTGATCCTTTTTAGTAATATCTTGATCTAGTAGAATAAAGTTTTTAGTATGATTTAGTTTTGAGTTTTTCTTTATGGTCCCTCTATGTAATCGAGTACGTGAGCTATATATAATAAAGATTAGTGTTGAGTCAAGGGCTTGATTATCTTGCTATGATCTTGAGTGAATAAAAGAAAAAGAACGAATAAAAAGAAACAAAGAGATCATATTGATCTTATGGAGAGTAATGACTTCACATATAAAGAGTATGATAATTAAAAGTTGTTGAGAGTTGACAAACATGATTTTGGTCATCATTACAATTAATAGGAAGTAATAAAGAAAGAGAGGTTTCACATATAAATACACTATCTTGGACATCTTTTATGATTGTGAGCACTCATTAAAATATGACATGCTAAAGAGTTGATGTTGGACAAGGAAGACAACGTAATGGGTTATGTTTTCTTACATCTGAAATAAAGTATATTGTCATTGATTGTCCAACATGTTGAGCTTGCCTTTCTCCCTCATGCTAGCCAATTATTTGCACCAAGTAGAGATACTACTTGTGCTTCCAAATATCCTTAAACCCAGTTTTGCCATGAGAGTCCACTATACCTACATATGGATTTAGTAAGATCCTTCAAGTAAGTTGTCATCGGCGCAAGCAATAAAAATTGCTCTCTAAATATGTATGATTTATTAGTGTGGAGAAAATAAGCTTTATACGATCTTGTGATGTGGAAGAAATAAAAGCGACGGACTCCATAATAAAGGTCCATATCACAAGTGGCAATACAAAGTGATGTTCTTTTGCATTAAGATTTCGTGCATCCAACCATGAAAGCGCATGACAACCTCTGCTTCCCTCTGCGAAGGGCTTATCTTGTACTTTTATCTTATGCAAGAGTCACGGTGATCTTTACCTTTCCTTTTTACATTTTATCCTTTGGCAAGCACATTGTGTTGGAAAGATCCTGATATATATATCCAATTGGATGTAAGTTAGCATGAACTATTATTGTTGACATTACCCTTGAGGTAAAAGGTTGGGAGGCAACACTATAAGCCCCTATGTTTCTCTGTGTCCGATTAAAACTCCATAACAGTGTTAGCAATTGTGAAAGACTAAATGATAGTTGAGTACGTGGACTTGCTGAAAAGCTCTTATATTGACTCTTTCTGATATTATGATAAATTGCAATTGCCTCAATGACTGAGATTATAGTTTGTTAGTTCTCAATGAAATTTCTGATTCATACCTTACATTGTGAATAGATTGTTACTTTAGCATAAGAAATAATATGACAATATCTATATTTATGTTGCTGTTATAAGAATGATCATGATGCCCTCATGTCCGTATTTTATTTTATCGACAGCTCTATCTCTAAACATGTGGACATATTTATCGTTATCGGCTTCCACTTGAGGACAAGCGAGGTCTAAGCTTGGGGGAGTTGATACGTCCATTTTACATCATGCTTTTATATTGATATTTATTGCATTATGGGCTGTTATTGCACATTATGTCACAATACTTATGCCTATTCTCTCTTATTTTACAAGGTTTACATAAAGAGGGAGAATGCCGGCAGCTGGAATTCTGGGCTGGAAAAGGAGCAAATATTAGAGACCTATTCTGCACAACTCCAAAAGTCCTGAAACTCCACGGAAGTTATTTTTGGAAATAATAAAAAATACTGAGCAAAGAAAATACCAGAGGTGGCCCACACCCTGGCCACGAGGGTGGGGCGCGCCCCTGCCTCGTGGGCCCCCTGGTGGCCCTCCGGTGCCCATCTTCTGCTATATGAAGTCTTTCGTTCGAGAAAAAAATCATAAGCAAGCTTACGGGACGAAACTCCACCGCCACGAGGCGGAACCTTGGCGGAACCAATCTAGGGCTCCGGCAGAGTTGTTCTGCCGGGGAAACTTCCCTCCGGGAGGGGGAAATCATCGCCATCGTCATCACCAACGATCCTCTCACCGGGAGGGGGTCAATCTCCATCAACATCTTCACCAGCACCATCTCCTCTCAAACCCTAGTTCATCTCTTGTATCCAATCTTTGACCCAAAGCCTCAGATTGGTACCTGTGGCTTGCTAGTAGTGTTGATTACTCCTTGTAGTTGATGCTAGTTGGTTTTTTTGTGTGGAAGATCATATGTTCAGATCCATTATGCATATTTAATAACCCTCTGATTATGAACATGAATATGCTTTGTGAGTAGTTACGTTTGTTCCTGAGGACATGGGACAAGTCTTGCTATTAGTAGTCATGTGAATTTGGTATTCGTTCGATATTTTGATGAGATGTATGTTGTCTCTCCTCTAGTGGTGTCATGTGAACGTCGACTACATGACACTTCACCATTATTTGGGCCTAGAGGAAGGCATTGGGAAGTAATAAGTAGATGATGGGTTGCTAGAGTGACAGAAGCTTAAACCCTAGTTTATGCGTTGCTTCGTAAGGGGCTGACTTGGATCCATATGTTTCATGCTATGGTTAGGTTTACCTTAATACTTCTTTTGTAGTTGCGGATGCTTGCAATAGGTATTAATCATAGGTGGGATGCTTGTCCAAGTAAGGACAGCACCCAAGCACCAGTCCACCCACATATCAAATTATCAAAGTACCGAACGTGAATCATATGAGCGTGATGAAAACTAGCTTGACGATAATTCTCATGTGTCCTCGGGATCGTTTTCCTTCATATTAGAAATTGTCCAAGCTTGTCCGTTGCTACAAAAAGGATTGGGCCATCTTGCTGCACTTTATTTACGCTTGTTACTTGTTACTCGTTACCAATTACCTTATCACGAAACTATCTGTTACCGATAATTTCAGTGCTTGCAGAGAATACCTTGCTGAAAACCGCTTATCATTTCCTTCTGCTCCTCGTTGGGTTCGACACTCTTACTTATCGAAAGGACTATGATAGAATCCCCTATATTTGTGGGTCATCAACACTCTTACTTATCGAAAGGACTATGATAGATCCCCTATACTTGTGGGTCATCAAAAAGCAAGAAGAAAATAGACATCAAACTTCCTAGGCCTGTGACTAGGAGTCAAAATAAGAAGAAGGATGGTGCTGGTGTGTCAGGTGACTCTACCCTACTTTCTGGTAGGGTCACCAGAACCAGAAAACAAACTAATCATTCCAAATGAGTGGTCTCATTTGGAACTGCAGAGGGGTGGGCAAGAAGGGAATGGCCACCTGCCTCTCTGACATTATCAGTGACCATTCCACTGATTTGCTTGGGTTGCAAGAAACCTTGAAGAAAGATTTTACTCCTAAGCTTCTTAGAAAACTTGATCCCTATAACTCATTCCATTGGGAATGGATTCCTACTATTGGGAAATCTGGGGGAATCCTTTGTGGTATTCGCATTAGCAACCTGGAGTTGTTGAAATGCATTAAAGGGAATTATATTCTGCAAATGCATGTTAGAGATTTTAGGACCAAGAATATCTGGAGTTTCCTAGTGGTATATGGATCTGCTCATGAGGAGCACAGGGAAGAGTTCCTAATGGAACTGGCCACCTTTTGCCACAACACTGACATCCCCTATATTGTTGGGGTGACTTCAATATTTTAAGACATACTGGAGAGAAAAATAAAAAGTTGCACAGGTCTAAATCTATTCATCTTTTCAACTCAATCATTAACACTCTTGGCCTTAGAGAAATCTACATGAGTGGTGGTAAATACACCTGGTCCAACAACCAATCCCACCCCACGCTCGAAAACCTTGATAGGGTGTTAATGTCTGACTCCTGGGAGGATATGTTTCCTTTAGTTTCTTTGAGAAAATTGGTAAGAGAGCTGTCTGGCCACAATCCCCTCCTGCTTTATCCTGGAGGGGAGAAGAGGGCACCTACTAAGTCCTGAGAGTTTTGCTTTGATCTATCCTGGCTAAAAGATGATAGATTCCTCGGCCTAGTGGCTAAAATTTGGAATAGAAAGGTTGCTGCCTCGGAGCCCATCGATATTCTAAACATCAAGCTGAAAAGATTTAAATCTTATTTCAAGGGGTGGGGTTCGGATAAATTTGGACATGCTAAAAGACGTAAAGAGGATCTACGACTTGACCTAGAGCTGCTGGAAGAGGCAGAGGAGGAGGGCCCCCTCTCGCCCGAGCTATACTCTAGGAAATCTGATATTTGCTTTGAGCTCCATGAGCTGCTGGTTGCTGAAGAAATTTACTGGCTTCAGCAGTCTCACGAACGCTGGCTGCTTCGAGGTGATCGTAATACAGACTATTTTCACAAAATAGCCAATGGCTGCAAACAAAAAAACACAATCCATGCTCTCAAATGTGGGGAGGTGGAGATTGGGCACTGATAATCTGTTAGCCCACGCCACAAATTTTTATAAAGACCTCGTTGACCCTGCCCCAGGTAACATGTTTCACCTAGATCCTGATACTTGGGGGGATGATGAAAAACTCTCGGCCAGAGATATGTCGACCTAATTAGAGAGTTTTCTGAGGAAGAGGTCAAAGATGCTCTGTTTGACATGGATATCAACAGAGCTCCAGGGCCTGATAATATTCCTGCTAAATTTTATCAGTGCTGCTGGGATATAGTCAAAAGTGATATCACTAACTCTTCGCGCCACGACACCACTAAGAACACCTTTATCAACATCCCGCGCATTTCCATGAGGAGGTGAGCGACATCGCGAACCTATACTACTCCGTTAACCTCGCGCATCATATATCTATCGTCGCACACAACATGACCCGAGGCTGCATTACGATCCCACCCTCCAACCACAACCCAAGAGGACCAAAAAATAAAGCCATCACACATCTAAAGCTCTAAATGACACCTACCTACAAAAGATCTTAGAACAACAACCACAATCCAAAAGGACTAAGATGCAATCATATACCTAAAATATTTTGAAAAAGCGGTGGGTGAGTTCCTAGAGAAGAAAGAAACCCAAAGGTGATAAGGGGTGAGGCGAGGCCAGAGAGGAAAATTTTATCCAACGGTAACCTCCAGCTTCTCGCTATTTACCTTCCCTCTTCGCCTCTGATGACCCACAAGTATAGGGGATCTATCGTAGTGCTTTCGATAAGTAAGAGTGTCGAACCCAACGAAGGGCAGAAGTAAATGATAAGCGGTTTTCAGCAAGGTATTCTCTGAAGGCACTGAAATAATAGGTAACAGATAGTTTTGTGATAGGATAATTTGTACGAGCAACAAGTAACAAAAGTAAATAAAGTGCAGCAAGGTGGCCCAATCCTTTTTGTAGCAAAGGACAAGCCTGGACAAACTCTTATATAGAGAAAAGCGCTCCCGAGGACACATGGGAATTATCGTCAAGCTAGTTTTCATCACGTTCATATGATTCACGTTCGGTACTTTGATAATTTGATATGTGGGTGGACCGGTGCTTGGGTGCTGTCCTTACTTGGACAAGCATCCCACTTATGATTAACCTCTATTGCAAGCATCCGCAACTACAACAAAAGTATTAAGGTAAACCTAACCATAGCATGAAACATATGGATCCAAATCAGCCCCTTATGAAGCAACGCATAAACTAGGGTTTAAGCTTCTGTCACTCTAGCAACCCATCATCTACTTATTACTTCCCAATGCCTTCCTCTAGGCCCAAATAATGGTGAAGTGTCATGTAGTCGACGTTCACATAACACATGATAGACAACATACATCTCATCAAAATATCGAACGAATACCAAATTCACATGACTACTAATAGCAAGACTTGTCCCATGTCCTCAGGAACAAACGTAACTACTCACAAAGCATATTCATGTTCATAATCAGAGGGGTATTAATATGCATAATGGATCTGAACATATGATCTTCCACTAATTAAACCAACTAGCATCAACTACAAAGAGTAATCAACACTACTAGCAACCTACAGGTACCAATCCCAGACTTGGAGACAAGAATTGGATACAAGAGATGAACTAGGGTTTGAGAGGAGATGGTGCTGGTGAAGATGTTGATGGAGATTGCCCTCTCCCGATGAGAGGAGCGTTGGTGATGACGATGGCGATGATTTCCCCCTCCCGGAGGGAAGTGTCCCCGGCAGCGCAGCTTTGCCGGAGCCCTAGATTGGTTCCGCCAAGGTTCCGCCTCGTGGCGGCGGAGTCTCGTCCTGAAAGCTTGCTTATGATTTTTCTTCGGACAAAAGACTTCATATACCAGAAGATAGGCATCGGAGGGCCAATAGGGGGCCCACGAGGTAGGGGGCGCGCCCCCACCCTCATGGCCAGGTGGGGCCCCCTCCGACGTACTTCTTCCGCTCAATATTTTTTATTATTTCCAAAAATAACTTTCGTGGAGTTTCAGGACTTTTGAAGTTGTGCAGAATAGGTCTATAATATTTGCTCCTTTTCCAGCCCAGAATTCCAGCTGCCGGCATTCTCCCTCCTTATGTAAACCTTGTAAAATAAGAGAAAATAGGCATAAGTATTGTGACATAACATGTAATATCAGCCCATAATGCAATAAATATTGATATAAAAGCATGATGCAAAATGGACGTATCAACTCCCCCAAGCTTAGACCTCGCTTGTCCTCAAGCGAAAGCCGATAACAATAAATATGTCCACATGTTTAGAGGTAGAGGTGTTGATAAAATAAAATACGTACATGAGGGCATCATGATTATTCTCATAACAGCAACATATATGGATATTGTCATATGATTTCTTATGCTCAAGTAATAATCTATTCACAATGCAAAGTATGAATCAGAAACTTTATTGAGAACTAACAAACTATAATCTCAGTCATTGAAGCAATTGCAATTTATCATAACATCAGAAAGAGTCTATGTCAGAGCTTTCTAGCAAGTCCACATACTCAACTATCACTTAATCTTTCATAATCGCTAACAGTCACGCAATACTTGTGGTTACGGAATTTGAACCAGACACAGAGAAAGATAGGGGCTTATAGTTTCGCCTCCCAACCTTTTACCTCAAGGGTAATGTCAACAATAATAGTTCATGCTAACTCACATCCAATTAGATATATCTATCAGGATCTTTCCAACACACTGTGCTTGCCAAAGGATAAAATTTAAAAAGGAAAGGTGAAGATCACCATGACTCTTGCATAAGGTAGAAGATAATAATAAAAGATAGGCCCTTCGTAGAGGGAAGCAGAGGTTGCCATGCGCTTTCAGGGTTGGATGCACAAAATCTTAATGCGAAAGAACGTCACTTTATATTGCCCCTTGTGATATGAACCTTTATTATGCAGTCCGTCGCTTTTATTTCTTCCACATCACAAGATCGTATAAAGCTTATTTCCTCCACACCAATCAATCATACATATTTAAGGAACAATTTTTATTGCTTGCACCGATGACAACTTACTTGAAGGATCTTACTCAATCCATAGGTAGATATGGTGGACTCTCATGGCAAAACTGGTTTAAGGGTTTTTGGAAGCACAAGTAGTATCTCTACTTGGTGCAAAGAATTTGGCTAGCATGAGGGGGAAATGCAAGCTCAACATGTTGGATGATCCATGACAATATACTTTATCTCAGATATAAGGAAACATAACCCATTACGTTGTCTTCATTGTGCAACATCAACTCTTTAGCATGTCATATTTTAATGAGTGTTCCCAATCATAAAAGATGTCCAAGATAGTATATTTATATGTGAAACCCCTCTTTCTTTATTACTTCCTATTAATTGCAACAATGACCAAAGCTATGTTTGCCAACTCCCAACAACTTTTAATCATCATACTCTTCCTATGTGAAATCATTACTCTCAATAAGATTAATATGATCTCTTTATTTCTTTTTGTTCTTTTCTCTATTCTTTTATTCACTCAAGATCATAGCAAGATAATCAAGCCCTTGACTCAACACTAATCTTTATTATATATAGCTCACGGACTCAATTACATAGAAGGATCATAAAGCAAAACTCAGAACTAGATCATACCAAAACTTTATTCTACTAGATCGAGATACTACTAAAAGGATTGAACTAAGAAAAACGGTAAAGATAGGAGATGTGGTGGTGATACGATACCGGGGCATCTCCCCCAAGCTTGGCAGTTGCCAAGGGGAGTGCCCATACCCATATGATTATGTCTCCTTTTTCGGTGATGGTGTAATATTCTTGGCGATGATGCCCCTCAGGATACGATTCTCCTCCTCGAGCTTATTGACTTGCTGCTTTAGGTCCATTATTTCCTTACGAAGCTTTCCTGTAATGGCTAAAGCTCCTTGCACCCAAGGGTGTTGCATAGCTGCGGGAGAACAAGTGACACTCTTCTTCATATTTTCATAAGAAAGAAATCTAACATTGGAAGGGATAACCGAGTTTGGAATAGCTGAGCTCTGTAGTTCCCCATCGTGAATCCAGCTCAGAAGCGAGAAGTGACTTCTTGATCCTCGTCCATGGCATCTATGCTCATCAAATCAGCCTCCATCTCTTCCTCCGTTGCTGGCCCAAAGTGGTCAGCATCGCTGTTTGTCCTTGATCTCGATGCCAGATGAGACACTCGGCTCTCCCCGACTGACTCTTGAGAAGACATCTTGCTCTAATCTGCAGCAGCAACAACTCGAAACAAGAACAACATATATTTGCGTGATACAGGAGTCAAAACCTTCGGGAGATTATATAATGAATTTTTACCGACCAAAATACATATCGTGCAAGAAAACGGAGTCCGGAGAGCACACGAGGTGCCCACGAGGTAGGGGGCGCACCCAGTAGGGTAGCGCGCGCCCTCCACCCTCGTGGAGGCCTTGTGTCCTTCCCAGACAGCTTCCTATTTTTCTATTTTTCTAAATATTCCAAAACGGAGAAATATTGCCATACAAACTGTTTTGGAGTCGGTTTACTTACCATACCACATACCTATTCCTTTTCGGAGTCTGAACCGTTCCGGAAAGTGTCCCTTATGTATTCCTCCGGGGTTACGGTTTCAATAACATTGGTTTCAACGTTTATGGGATTACCTGAGATATAATGTTTGATTCTTTGACCGTTCACCACCTTCGGATTTGTGCCTTTGAAGTTATTGATTTTTATGGCACCGGAACGATAGACCTCCTCGATAACGTAAGTGCCTTCCCATTTAGAGAGAAGTTTTCATGCAAAAAATCTTAAACGAGAGTTGTATAGCAATACATAATCACCCACATTAAACTCACGCTTTTGTATCCTTTTGTCATGCCATCTTTTAACTTTTTCTTTAAACAACTTGGCATTTTCATAGGCTTGGGTTCTCCATTCATCAAGTGAGCTAATGTCAAATAACCTCTTCTCACCGGCAAGTTTGAAATCATAATTGAGCTCTTTAATAGCCCAATAAGCCTTATGTTCTAGTTCGAGAGGTAAGTGACATGCTTTTCCATAAACCATTTTATACGGAGACATACCCATAGGATTTTTATATGCAGTTCTATAGGCCCATAATGCATCATCAAGTTTCTTGGACCAATTCTTTCTAGATCTACTGACAGTCTTTTGCAAAATTAATTTGAGATCTCTATTACTCAATTCTACTTGACCACTAGACTGCGGGTGATAAGGCGATGCAATTCTATGATTAACATCATATTTAGCAAGCATTTTACGAAAAGCACCATGAATAAAATGTGAACCACCATCAGTCATTAAATATCTAGGGACTCCAAACCTCGGAAAAATAACTTCTTTAAGCATCTTAATAGAAGTGTTATGATCAGCACTACTAGTTGGAATAGCTTCTACCCACTTAGTAACGTAATCAACAGCAACAAAAATATGTGTGTAACCATTAGAGGCAGGAAAAGGTCCCATATAATCAAAGCCCCAAACATCAAATGGTTCAATAACAAGTGAATAGTTCATAGGCATTTCTTGACGTCTACTAATATTACCAATTCTTTCACATTCATCACAAGACAAGACAAACTTACGGGCATCCTTGAAGAGAGTAGGCCAATAAAAACCGGATTGCAATACCTTATGTGCAGTTCTATCTCCAGCGTGGTGTCCTCCATAAGCCTCAGAGTGACACTTGCGTAGGATCTGTTCCTGTTCATGCTCAGGTACACAACGTCTAATAACACCATCTACTCCTTCTTTATAAAGATGTGGGTCATCCCAAAAGTAATGTCTCAAATCATAGAAAAACTTTTTTTTTTGCTGGTTTGTGAAACTAGGTGGTATAAATTTAGCAACAATATAATTAGCATAATCAGCATACCATGGAGTAGTACGAGAAGCATTTACGACATTTAATTGTTCATCAGGAAAGCTATCATCAATAGGTAATGGGTCATCAAGAACATTTTCTAACCTAGACAAGTTGTCTGCAACGGGGTTCTCAGCTCCATTTATATCAACAATATGCAAATCAAATTCTTGTAGCAAGAGAACCCATCTAATAAGTCTACGTTTAGCATATTTCTTTTCCATAAGATATTTAATAGCAGCATGATCAATGTGAATAGTTACTTTAGAGTCAACAATATAAGGTCTAAACTTATCACACGCAAATACAACTGCTAAGAATTCTTTTTCAGTAGTAGCATAATTTCTTTGAGCATTGTCTAGAGTCTTACTAGCATATTGAATAACATTTAATTTATTATCAACTCTTTGCCCTAGAACAGCACCTACAGCATAATCACTAGCATCACACGTAATTTCAAAAGGTAAATTCCAATCAGGTGGCTGGACAATAGGTGCAGAAATCAATGCTTTCGTAAGTATTTCAAATGCTTGTACACAATCATCATCAAAGAGAAATGGTATATCTTTTTGTAATAAATTAGTTAGAGGCAGAGAAATTTTTGAGAAGTCCTTAATGAACCTCCTATAAAAACCGGCGTGACCAAGGAAACTTCTTATACCTTTGATGTCCTTGGGACATGGCATCTTTTCAATAGCATCAACCTTGGCTTTATCAACTTCAATACCTCTTTCAGAAACTTTATGCCCCAAGACAATACCTTCATTAACGATAAAGTGGCACTTTTCCCAATTCAAGACAAGATTAGTTTCTTCACATCTCTGCAAAACTCGATCAAGGTTGCTCAAGCAATCATCAAAAGAGGATCCATAGACAGAAAAATCGTCCATGAAAACCTCACAAATATTTTCACAAAAGTCAGAGAATATAGCCATCATGCATCTTTGAAAGGTAGCAGGTGCATTACATAAACCAAAAGGCATACGTCTATAAGCAAAAGTACCGAAAGGGCAAGTAAAAGTGGTCTTTGATTGATCATTGGTTGACACAGGTATTTGAGAGAAACCAGAATAACCATCTAGAAAGCAAAAATGTGTATGTTTGGATAATCTTTCTAGCATTTGATCGATAAAAGGTAAGGGGTAATGATCTTTTTTAGTTGCCTTATTTAATTTGCGAAAATCCATTACCATCCTATAACCTGTAATAATTCTTTGCGGGATCAACTCATCTTTATCATTAGGAATGATGGTAATACCTCCCTTCTTAGGGACACAATGGACAGGACTTACCCACTGACTATCAGCAACGGGATAAATTATACTTGCCTCTAGAAGCTTTAGTATTTCCTTTCTTACCACTTCTTTCATTTTAGGATTCAGCCGTCGTTGATGATCACGAACTGGTTTGGCATCTTCCTCCAAATTTATTTTATGTTGACACAGAGTGGGACTAATGCCCTTAAGATCATCAAGAGTATATCCAATAGCAGCACGGTGCTTCTTCAGAGTTTTCAATAATCTCTCTTCTTCATGCTCTGAAAGGTTAGCACTAATAATAACAGGATATATCTTTTTCTCATCAAGATAAGCATATTTAAGAGTATCAGGCAACGGTGTAAGCTCAAACACGGGATCACCCTTGGGTGGAGGAGGATCCCCTAGGATTTCAACAGGAAAATTGTGTTTCAGGATGGGTTCCTGTTTAATGAATACTTCATCTATTTCCCTTCTTTCATTCATAAACATATCATTTTCATGGTCTAGCAAATATTGTTCTAAAGGATCACTAGGAGGCACGACAATAGAAGCAAGACCAATTATTTCATCCTTACTAGGCAATTCCTCCTCACGGTGTTGTCTACTAAATTTAGAAAAGTTGAACTCATGAGACATATCACCCAAACCAATAGTAACAACATCCTTTTCACAGTCTATCCTAGCATTAACAGTGTTCAAGAAGGGTCTACCAAATATAATGGGACAAAAGCTATCTTGTGGGGAACCAAGAACAAGAAAATCAGCAGGATATTTAGTTTTCCCACACAAGACTTCAACATCTCTAACAATTCCCATTGGTGAAATAGTATCTCTATTGGCAAGTTTAATTGTGACATCAATATCTTCTAACTCAGTAGGTGCAATATCATGCTTAATTTCTTTGTATAAGTCAATAGGTATAGCACTAGCACCCATATCACATAAGCCATGATAACAATGATCTCCAATTTTAACAGAAATAACAGGCATGCCTACCACAGGTCTATGTTTATCTTTAGCACAAGGTTTGGCAATTCTAGCAGTTTCATCACAGAAATGAATAACATGCCCATCAATATTATCATACAAGAGATCTTTAACAATAGCAATATTAGGTTCAACTTTAATTTGCTCAGGAGGTGTATAAGTTCTAATATTTCTTTTACGAACCACAGTTGAAGCTTTAGCATGTTCCTTTATCCTAACAGGGAAAGGTGGTTTCTCAACATAAGAAGTAGGAACAATAGGATCATTATAAGTGATAGTCTTTTCTTCAACTTTAATAGGTACAGCTATTTTTACTTCTATGGGAGGATGATATTTAAACCACTTCTCCTTAGGGAGATCAATATGAGCAGCAAAAGATTCACAAAAGGAAGCTACTATCTCAGAGTCAAGTCCATATTTAGTGCTACACTTACGGAAAACATCGGTATCCAGAAACGATTTAACACAATAAAACTTAGGTGTCATACCTGACTCCTTACCTTTGTCGAGATCCCAATATTCAGATTTGCGTTTAATTATATCCAATAAATCCCATTTGAATTCAATAGTCTTCATCATAAAAGAGCCAACACAAGAAGTATCGAGCATGGTGCGATTGTTATCAGAAAGCCGAGCATAAAAATTTTGAATAATCATTTCTCTTGAGAGCTCATGATTGGGGCATGAATATAACATTGATTTAAGCCTCCCCAAGCTTGCGCGATGCTTTCTCCTTCGCGAGGCCAAAAATTACATATATAATTGTGATCACGATGAACAAGATGCATAGGATAAAATTTCTGATGAAATTCCAATTTCAATCGGTTGTAGTTCCATGATCTCGTATCATCACATACCCTATACCATGTCAATGCATCTTCCTTCACAGATAAAGGGAAGACCTTCTTCTTAATAAAATCACCGGGTATACCTGCAAGCTTAAATAATCCACAAACTTCATCCACATAGATTAGGTGCTCATCAGGATGCTTTGTTCCATCTGCAAAAGGATTAGCTAGCAGTTTTTCTAACATACCCGAAGGAATCTCAAAGTGGACATTTTCATTTTCAGTAGGTTTAGTAGGTTGAGGAGCAACTCTTTTCTCTACTCTTCGGGGTGAAGATACCTCAAACAAGCCCCTCAGAGGATTACTTTCCATAGTAACAAGTGACAGTAAATTTCAGCACACTATATAAATTTTTCCTTACCAAATTCCATCTACCAAAGGTGCTTCACTCCCCGGCAACGGCGCCAGAAAAGAGTCTTGATGACCCACAAGTATAGGGGATCTATCCTAGTCCTTTCGATAAGTAAGAGTGTCGAACCCAACGAGGAGCAGAAGGAAATGATAAGCGGTTTTCAGCAAGGTATTCTCTGCAAGCACTGAAATAATAGGTAACAGATAGTTTTGTGATAGGATAATTTGTCCGAGCAACAAGTAACAAAAGTAAATAAAGTGCGGCAAGGTGGCCCAATCCTTTTTGTAGCAAAGGACAAGCCTGGACAAACTCTTATATAGAGAAAAGCGCTCCCGAGGACACATGGGAATTATCGTCAAGCTAATTTTCATCACGTTCATATGATTCGCGTTCGGTACTTTGATAATTTGATATGTGGGTGGACCGGTGCTTGGGTGCTGTCCTTACTTGGACAAGCATCCCACTTATGATTAACATCTATTGCAAGCATCGACAACCACAACAAAAGTATTAAGGTAAACCTAACCATAGCATGAAACATATTGATCCAAATCAGCCCCTTACGAAGCAACGCATAAACTAGGGTTTAAGCTTCTGTCACTCTAGCAACCCATCATCTACTTATTACTTCCCAATGCCTTCCTCTAGGCCCAAATAATGGTGAAGTGTCATGTAGTCGACGTTCACATAACACCACTAGAGGATAGACAACATACATCTCATCAAAATATCGAACGAATACCAAATTCACATGACTACTAATAGCAAGACTTCTCCCATGTCCTCAGGAACAAACGTAACTACTCACAAAGCATATTCATGTTCATAATCAGAGGGGTATTAATATGCATAATGGATCTGAACATATGATCTTTCACCAATTAAACCAACTAGCATCAACTAAAAAGAGTAATCAACACTACTAGCAACCTACAGGTACCAATCCCAGACTTGGAGACAAGAATTGGATACAAGAGATGAACTAGGGTTTGAGAGAAGATGGTGTTGGTGAAGATGTTGATGGAGATTGCCCTCTCCCAATGATAGGAGCGTTGGTGATGACGATGGCGATGATTTCCCCCTCCCGGAGGGAAGTGTCTCCGGCAGAACAGCTCTGCCGGAGCCCTAGATTGGTTCCGCCAAGGTTCTGCCTCGTGGCGACGGAGTCTCGCCCTGAAAGCTTGCTTATGATTTTTTCTTCGGACGAAAGACTTCATATACCAGAAGATAGGCACCAGAGGGCCAATAGGGGGCCCATGAGGCAGGGGGCGCGCCCCCCACCCTCGTGGCCAGGTGGGGCCCCCTGTGACGTACTTCTTCCGCTCAATATTTTTTATTATTTCCAAAAATAACTTTCATGGAGTTTCAGGACTTTTGGAGTTGTGCAGAATAGGTCTCTAATATTTGCTCCTTTTCCAGCCCAGAATTCCAGCTGCCGGCATTCTCCCTCCTTATGTAAACCTTGTAAAGTAAGAGAAAATAGGCATAAGTATTGTGACATAACATGTAATATCAGCCCATAATGCAATAAATATCGATATAAAAGCATGATGAAAAATGGACGTATCAGCCTCCTACCGCTTGCCTCTCCCGTCGCGTTGCCCGCAGTTCCCGAGGTGAGACTGGGGAAGAGCCCACCGCCGGACCGCCCTCTCCACCTCACACCTCCTGCTCCCCTTTCTCCACCCCATGGGCCGCCGCGCGCCGCCATCGACGGCGGTGACTACTTTGCCGGAGCTGCGGCGGAAGCGGACGGCGGCACCCGGCTCGCCACCGGAGCCGCACCGCTTCTGCTCAGGGTCGTCTCCAGAAATTGGGGGCCCTAGTGCAAAACTCAATATGAGGCCTCAAAATTGATTTTTGATTAACCAAAAATTAAATCCTTTTAGTGTTCTTTTCGGTGATATATATATTTATAATCAATCTTCTCTAACATGTCACTCTCAAGAGCTATCTAGTCAATGTATCAACTCTTTCTATCCTGATTTGTAGAACACATGATTTGCAAGTACACAACAGATCATATACATGCACACAAAGAATGAAAATAGCAAAATTAATGGATGCACTAGCTATATACAGCATACTCATTAATGTAATTAGCTAATTATTCAATGGAGATTATAAATAAAATAGTCTATATCAATTAGGGCTTTGGTCCGCTTGAAGTTGGAGTATTATGGCTAGGACTAGGAGTAGGATGCACCTGATGGATTGTGAATCGGTGATTGCTAGTCCACGCTTAGTCCTGATCGCAGCAGAGGTGAGGTGAACCTTGGTGCACCGGCCGGCCACTTTGCTTTCGTGCTCGCCTCCATCTCCCGCGCGCGATTCTGAATGGGGCGCCGTCAATGACCGTGAGATCTCTCTCCTGATCCGCAACGAGGCGACCAGGAAAGAAACAAAATGAACAAAACGCCCAATCGGAATGAAGATCATCGATTTCTTCTTCAGGATTCAGAAGGGCGCCCACGTCCCCGAGCTGAGCCGCCAAAATATATGCGGTCTTTCTCAAGGTAATTTTCAAATTCCTGTGAGATGAGGTCATGGAAAGGGTGCACTATTTCTGCTTGTCTGTCAAAATCTGATTGTACATGCACTACTGGAATCGTCCTATACGCCGAGTGCCACGGACACTCGGCAAAGGCCCAAAATCGCCGGCAACGCCTTTGCCGAGTGTCACCTTCGGCAAAAGCCACCCGGTGTACACCTCTTCGGCAAACAGGAATTTGCCGAGAGCCAGAACACGGGCACTCAGCAAAGCCTTTGCCGAGAGCTAAACAACTCGTCTCGGCAAAATAAAGCAGCTAACGGATAAGTCCGTTAGCTCCAGACATGTGGGACCACGTAAACTTTGCCGAGAGCACCTGTCGGCAAAGAGAAATACTAGGAGGCTGACACGTGTCGTGTCCTGACATGTGGGACCATGAGAACAAGCCGAGGGCCAACTTTACCGAGAGCCACTCTCGGCAAAGAGACCCATTAGGAGGCTGACACGTGTCGCCTCCTGACATGTGGGACCACGACAACAGGCCGAGGGCCAACTTTGCCGAGAGTCACTCTCGGCAAAGTGAACCAGTAGGAGGCTGACACGTGTCTCCTCCTGATATGTGGGACCACGAGAACAGGTCGAGGGCCAACTTTGCCGAGAGCCACTGTCGGCAAAGTGAACCAGTAGGAGGCTGACACGTGTCTCCTCCTGACATGTCGGACCAAGAGAACAGGCCAAGGGCCAACTTTGTCGAGAGCTGCAGTAGGAGGCTGACACGTGTCGCCTCCTCACAAGTGGGACCACGACAGCAGGCCGAGGGCCAACTTTGCCGAGGGCCACTCTTGGCAAAGTGAACCAGTAGGAGGCTGACACGTGTCTCCTCCTGACATGTGGAACCAAGAGAACAGGCCGAGGGCCAACTTTGCCGAGAGCAGCTCTCGGCAAAGAGAACCAGTAGGAGGCTGACACGTGTCACCTCCTGACATGTGGGACCACGACAGTAGGTGATGACCCACAAGTATAGGGGATCTATCGTAGTCCTTTCGATAAGTAAGAGTGTCGAACCCAACGAGGAGCAGAAGGAAATGATAAGCGGTTTTCAGCAAGGTATTCTGTGCAAGCACTGAAATAATAGGTAACAGATAGTTTTGTGATATGATAATTTGTAACGAGCAACAAGTAACAAAAGTAAATAAAGTGCAACAAGGTGGCCCAATCCTTTTTGTAGCAAAGGACAAGCCTGGACAAACTCTTATATAAAGGAGAGCGCTCCCGAGGACACATGGGAATTATCGTCAAGCTAGTTTTCATCACGTTCATATGATTCGCGTTCGGTACTTTGATAATTTGATATGTGGGTGGACCGGTGCTTGGGTGCTGCACTTACTTGGACAAGCATCCCACTTATGATTAACCTCTATTGCAAGCATCCGCAACTACAACAAAAGGATTAAGGTAAACCTAACCATAGCATGAAACATATGGATCCAAATCAGCCCCTTACGAAGCAACGCATAAACTAGGGTTTAAGCATCTGTCACTCTAGCAACCCATCATCTACTTATTACTTCCCAATGCCTTCCTCTAGGCCCAAATAATGGTGAAGTGTTATGTAGTCGACGTTCACATAACACCAGTAGAGGAGACACAACATACATCTCATCAAAATATCGAACGAATACCAAATTCACATGACTACTAATAGCAAGACTTCTCCCACGTCCTCAGGAACAAACGTAACTACTCACAAAGCATATTCATGTTCATAATCAGAGGAGTATTAATATGCATATAGGATCTGAACATATGATCTTCCACCAAATAAACCAACTAGCATCAACTACAAGGAGTAATCAACACTACTAGCAACCTACAGGTACCAATACCGGACTTGGAGACAAGAGTTGGATACAAGAGATGAACTAGGGTTTGAGCGGAGATGGTGCTGGTGAAGATGTTGATGGAGATTGACCCCCTCCCGATGAGTGGATCGTTGGTGATGACGATGCCGATGATTTCCCCCTCCCGGAGGGAAGTGTCCCCGGCAGAACAGCTCTGCCGGAGCCCTAGATTGGTTCCGCCAAGGTTCCGCCTCGTAGCGGCGGAGTCTCGTCTCAAAAGCTTGCTTATGATTTTTCTTTGGACGAAATACTTCATATACCAGAAGATGGGCACCGGAGGGCCAACAGGGGGCCCACGAGGCAGGGGGGCGCGCCCAGGGGGTAGGGCGCGCCCCCACCCTCGTGGCCAGGTGGGGCCCCCTCTGACGTACTTCTTCCGCTCAATATTTTTTATTATTTCCAAAAATAACTTTCGTGGAGTTTCAGGACTTTTGGAGTTGTGCAGAATAGGTCTCTAATATTTGCTCCTTTTCCAGCCCAGAATTCCAGCTGCCGGCATTCTCCCTCCTTATGTAAACCTTGTAAAATAAGAGAGAATAGGCATAAGTATTGTGACATAATGTGTAATAACAGCCCATAATGCAATAAATATTGATATAAAAGCATGATGCAAATGGACATATCAGCAGGCCGAGGGCCAACTTTGCCGAGAGCCACGCTCGACAATCCTTTTCTCTTTACCGAGAGCCCTCTCGGTAAAGTTGTTAGGGGCACCACAGGTTATTATCGTTTACCGAGAGGCCTCTCGGTAAAGGTGTCAGGTTCTACTGGTTGGTAAACTTTTACCGAGAGGCCTCACAGTAAAGGGTGCATGCTTGTCCAGGTGTGCCCAACTGTCTTTTTCATTTCTGTTTCTTTCCTGCAACGAAATATATACGGCAGCAGCATATAGTTCATCACACATAGAACATGTCACATATAGGCATCATTGAACAAAAGAAGCAATGATTCTGAAAAACATTCCACATAAAAGCAATAGTGCATAAAAGGTGAAATAGTAGTGAAGACACTCGACTACCACAAGTTTACAAGTCTCAAGATGCAAGCGTTCTCAACAAACAAGGAACAATTTCAAACATAACATAACATGAAGTTCACGCAATTTTGGAGATCGGAGTGATAACATCAACATTAGAAGGCATCATTCCGTTTGCTGCCCCAACTCCACCAACCGGAGTGATAACATCAACATTAGAAGGCATCATTCCGTTTGCTGCCCCAACTCCACCAACTTGAGGTGGAACTATCGGAACATTGTTCGACCCTTGTGATGGGTTGAGTTGTGATGGATTGACCCAATAGTGAGATGAATGCATATGGTAATGCCGAAAATGGTGATAGAAATAGTTTGAACGAAACTCACAATGTTCCACTCTGGCGTCAGTGGCATCTCTGGCACTGGTTGGCCTTGCATGGAATAAAGATTGGCCACCATATGTTGTAAAGACTTCACTAGATCATCTTGTGCCTTCAGCTTGGCCCAGTTTTCATCTCGTTCTTTCTCGGTGTCAATTACTTGAGTCTACAATATGGCAATGCAAACGTCATTCATGTTGAAATGCAAATATGCAGGACCATGAAGGATCAATGAAGAAGCACTGACCTGAATATCCTCAATAATGCTCATGGAATGTGGTACGTGACGCTCTACGGTAGGAGTAGAGTCAGTACTCATAGCACGGAGCGTGTTGACTATCGGAAGGGAGGAGGTGAAGGAAATATGCCCTAGAGGCAATAATAAAGTTGTTATTTATATTTCCTTATATCATGATAAATGTTTATTATTCATGCTAGAATTGTATTAACCGGAAACTTAGTACATGTGTGGATACATAGACAAACAAAGTCTCACTAGTATGCCTCTACTTGACTAGCTCGTTGAATCAAAGATGGTTAAGTTTCCTAGCCATAGACATGAGCTGTCATTTGATTAATGGGATCACATCATTAGTGAATGATGTGATTGACTTGACCCATTCTGTTAGCTTAGCATTTAATCGTTTAGTATATTGCTATTGCTTTCTTCATGACTTATACATGTTCCTATGCCTATGAGATTATGCAACTCCCGAATACCGGAGGAACACTTTGTGTGCTACCAAACGTCACAACGTAACTGGGTGATTATAAAGGTGCTCTACAGGTGTCTCCGATGGTACTTGTTGAGTTGGCATAGATCAAGATTAGGATTTGTCATTCCGATTGTCGGAGAGGTATCTCTGGGCCCTCTCGGTAATGCACATCACTATAAGCCTTGCAAGCAATGTAACTAATGAGTCAGTTGCAGGATGATGCATTACGGAACGAGTAAATAGACTTGCCAGTAACGAGATTGAACTAGGTATTGAGATACCGACGATCGAATCTCGGGCAAGTAACATACCGATGACAAAGGGGACAACGTATGTTGTTATGCTGTTTGACCGACAAAGATCTTCGTAGAATATGTAGGAACCAATATGAGCATCTAGGTTCCGCTATTGGTTATTGACCAGAGACGTGTCTCGGTCATGTCTACATAGTTCTCGAACCCATAGGGTCCGCACGCTTAACGTTCGGTGACGATCGGTATTATGAGTTTATGTGTTTTGATGTACCGAAGGTAGTTCGGAGTCCCGGATGAGATCGGGGACATGACGAGGAGTGTCAAAATGGTCGAGATGTAAAGATTGATATATTGGATGACTATATTCGAACATCGGAAAGGTTCTGAGTGGTTCGGGTATTTATCGGAGTACCGGAGAGTTACGGGAATTCGCCGGGGAGTATATGGGCCTTATTGGGCTTTAGGGGAAAGAGAAAGCGGCTGCCTAGGGCAAGCCGCGCGCCCCCACAAGGCCTAGTCCGAATTGGACAAGGGGAGGGGCGGCTCCCCTCCTTCTTTCTCTTCTCTCTTCCCCTTCCTTCTCTCGTACTCCTACTACTTGGAAGGGGGGGGGGGGAATCCTACTCCCGGTGGGAGTAGGACTCCCCAGGGCGCGCCATAGTAGAGGGACAACCCTCCCCCTCCTCCACTCCTTTATATACGGGGGAGGGGGGCACCCCATGGACACACAAGTTGATCAGTTGATCTTTTAGCCATGTGCGGTGCCCCCCTCCACCATAATCTACCTCGGTCATATCGTAGCGGTGCTTAGGCAAAGCCCTGCGTCGGTAGCATCATCATCACCGTCATCACGCCGTCGTGCTGACGGAACTCTCCCTCGAAGCTCTGCTGGATCGTGAGTTCGTGGGACGTCACCGAGCTGAACGTGTGCTGAACTCGGAGGTGCCGTGTGTTCGGTACTGTCAAGACCCCGATTCCAAGTCACATCGATCTAACCAATAACACCTCATATCACTTTGCAGCCTCACGCACGGTATTCCCTCGGGTGTCGCCTTACCATGGCCCGGGACCGTTTGCGCCTTTTGTCTCACGTATATGATAGTGTCGCTAGCGTCCATATGAAAGAGAACCCGGGCTGACATGACTAGTCGTGAACCCAAAGTGGCACTAACTTACGGGGACAGGCATACATGAATCAACATCGAGCATGTCGGTCAGCAGCGTGCGAATCTGGGCTGTAGCACTGGGCTAACAGGACTCCGGTGAACCAGGCTGTAGCAGGCTAGGCAGGACTCCGGATGTCACTGCGTGACATTTCCCCGAAGGGACAGACACAGGAACAAAGTGAATCACATGCCGGCTAGTCAAGTGTTTCGGAGTAGTAGTGCTGGGCTAGCAGGACTCCGGTGAACCGGGCTGTAGCGGACTACTATGGCTCATGGAAGCACAAGACTACATTTCCCCATAAGAGAGGCTACCATGGATAAACAACTAGGTTGTCGGATCCCACACATACCAAGCATTTCAATCATACACACAATATGCTCGATATGTGTAAATACAACATGGCATCACAACATAAGTCTATGACTCAAGTATTTATTCATTAGGCTCCGAGGAGCCAAGTATTACAATCATGGTCTCATGACCCAACATACACATCATACAAGCATCGAGCGGAAGCATAAACATGTCTGAGTACAGACAACTACAAATGAAAAAAGGCTAAGAAGCCTGACTATCTACAAGACCCTCCCAAGGGTACAAGATCGTACCTGAGGTAACAAGCTAAACGTCGAAGTCCACGCAGAACTACTAGCGAGACTGACGTCTCTCTGCAAAACATAAAATAGGCAAACGTGAGTACAAATGTACCCAGCAAGACTTACATCAGAACTAGCTACATATGCATCAGTATCAACAAAGGGGGTGGTGGAGTTTGACTGCAGCAAGCCAGCTTTGACTCAGTGGCTATCCTAAACTATGACTGCAAGTAACTCTTTTGAGGTGGCGCACACGAGTCCACATATTCACCATATCAATATACCACTATGGATACGCTCCTGTCTCTCTACGAGAAGGCCATCCATGGCACTCACGCTTATCTTGCGAGTTTTAGAGTATCACTACAAAAAAATACACTTCCGTGATGATACGTGTTTGTCACAGTAGGTCGTGTTTTTTGTCATGCATGTACATCCATGACGATTTTATGACAGAATCAAGATAGTCATACCTGTGCTGTCGTGGAGGTGTTCCATGACATTACCAAAATTATCATCACGGAAGTGTCCACTTCCATGACGATAAATCGCGCGTCACAGAAGTGCTTTCGTCAAGGGTGACCGACACGTGGCATCCACCGTAACGGAACGCCGTTAAGCTATCGGGTCGGGTTTTGGATCCGATAACCATTAACAGCCCCGACCAATGGGAAATTTCCACGTGTAAAATTCTTATTGGCCGGTTGAAACACGTGTCAGCTCGTCAGTGGGTCAGATAGGCGCCTATGATATGTCGACACGTGCCACGGCCCACCACTGGCCCATTTAGCTTACAAAGCCGGCCCGTTTGACTTGGTCAAAAGTTAACGGGCTGGCCCATGAAAAGCCTGTTAATGGTCTCTTCGCAAATAGCCCATTTTACGGCCCGTTAACTCACGGCCCGTTAGGCCCTAAAGGAAATCGGCCCAACAACGTCATGTGGGCCGTCGAATATAAAACCAGCCCATTTCACTTTCGGCCCATGTATGGCCCACGACGTCTTTCGGCCCATATGAGGCCTTCGTATCTTTCGGCCCTTTACAGGCCCACGGTGACTCTAGCCCATAATGAACAGTAATTTTCTTTATACCCGTTAACGGCCCGTGATTTACATGGGCCGTTTCCAGCCGTCTTAGCTTTCGGCCTATTGACGGCCCATACGTTCTTGGGCTCCTTTTCGGCCCTCGATTACTTCCGGCCCGTTACTGGCCTGTTCCCCTAATGGGCCAAATTCGGCCCATGGCAAGAGTCGGCCCGTTACTGGCCTGTTCCCCTAATGGGCCAAATTCGGCCCATGGCAAGAGTCGGCCCGTTACTGGCCTATTACCCTAATGGGCCAAATTCGGCCCATGGCAAGAGTCGGCCCGTTTCTGGCCTGTTAACCCGTTGCACCGTTTCCAACCCGTCCTATATTCTGGCCCATTAACGACCATTATGCCTGTGACAGAATTAAGCCTTTGCTGTCCTACGACCTGTTAACGGCCTGTTACCGTGCTGGGCCGATACCAATTACGCCCGATTACGACCCATGTAGATCCATTTATCTGATGGCCCGAGGCCCACCGATTACAGGCCCATTTATCGATGGCCCGTAGGAGACCCATGGATCCTACGGCCCGTATATGGCCCATGGTAGTTGCGGCCACTAGCAAACCAGGGAAAAAGAAGACTAGGAAATAAATAAGGCCGAAACTAACGCTAGGCTATTAAGGCGATTGCACATATTACATCCACTCGGCATCAAAGATCGCCACCAGTGCAAATATAGGGAACACCCTACACTATACAAAAATGGCTTGCTATTTTCTTCAGTCGGTGGCTGCACGTTAAGAATAAATTTTGTATCGCACCAAAACAAATTACAACTATATAACAAAAGGAAGGTTGGCATAAAACTTAACAGTCTAGCAGATAAATGCACCACCAGAAGTTCAAAAGCTCAGTTCATTTGACCTGACTGTTACGTTTTCATGCTGTATTGTCCGATGGAGCACCATAACCCTCGCCTTCATTTCCCCTAGGTTCCTGAACAACATAGCAAATGTCTGATAGTCTCGTTTCAAAACCATGCATATCTTGACGACATTGAGCAATGTTTCTCCTTGTTTCACAAAGGGTCTCTGTTAGGGAATGGACTTGTGTCTGGAGCGCAGATACAACATTGCTTTGAGCTTGCATATCTTGATCATGAGGCAGTTTGGACGATATTGCCTTAACAACCAACCCAGTATTACGCAGGAACGTGCTTTTGGCACTGTTAGTGGACAGGTACTGACCCATTGCAGCAAGAGCTGACATTGCGGTTATAGTTGCCTCGCCACCTTCAGAAGGTGGCGGTTCCACCATTTTTTCCATAGCTCGCTGAAAAGTTGAGGTTTTACATTAGTAGTACCAGAACAAAAGATATTAAGGAGGCAGCAAAACCAAACAAAATAGCTTTGGTCTATATACAAAACTTATTCTGGTGAACCCATGTAAAATATTAGTTGTATTTTATTGCAAAGTACATAATAAAACCAGGTTCCAAACATATGACCATGTACCATCGCTAATGTATTGTCTATTTCTTCACATTGTATTGAGGGCTAAGGATGAAGAGATGAAGTTTATAATACGGTAAGCATAGTATGACATCATTCATATCACAAAACAACCGTGAACAGACAAACAGGCAATTGTAACGTTGTGTGGGCAAGTCCAGCACGGAACTAGATTACGGGTCAAGATCAAAGGAACATCACTCCTCTCTTTTAAACCTTGTAAGGTGCAATGATATGCTAAGACAATTGTGTATAAAATTGAAAAGAGTAATAGACATTGGCTGCAAACCATGCAGTTCAAGGCACAAGTCAGAGTAAGTAGTAGTTAAAAGGCATGAGGATTAAGGACTTACAACAGCAGCTTTGACTGGTGTAGTCATGCCCTTCTTCTTGCTGGTGTGACAGTCCTTGAAGATTTCCACAACATTTGGTTCAGGTACTTTTTGGTCCTTGCGGGCTTTCCTCTGCATTTCGAACAAGTCAATATAGATCTGATAATATGGTACAGCGAAAAGAGTGAAACAACAGCTAATTACAAGAGCCTCGCAGTGTGCAATATAGCTACGAGATCCTGTCGTCTGTTGGAATTTAACTTTCATATGGTTAGCCTTGTTCTTTGAACAGTTCACCTACAAGAAGATAGATTTGTGTGGCACATGCGTAAATAGGACTTCAACATGTGATCTGATAACATATATATAATGTACCTGATACTTCGGATCAGACCAGTGTTTAACAAGGCCCCTCCAGTCTTCATCCGATATATTTTCCACTCGAGATGTTTGGGAAAGTTCACTGTTAGCCTTGCCTTCAAAGTGAGTTTTCCTCAAGTTATACCGATACTGTCGCAGAGCAGACTTGAAAACATGGGTGCAAGCTTGTCTGGTTGCATCATCTTGGCTATCCAACCTGGACCTCATCTGTTGAAAATTATGGGAGTCTCATTATCAGCAACCTAGAAAGTATGGGACAGAGCAAGACGATATTACTAGTTTCCATACATAACCATACTTACAGATAAATGGTCGAGGAAGGTGTTGAACTGGGTTTCGTATTTGTCATTCCTGTACTGAATCCATGTTGGGAGGATACGTACATGACACCTAACGGCAACCGCTGCCTCTGATACTAACTTGGCTGACTCTGTAGCATCACGTGGCCTTTTTAAACCTGCCTCAAAATGGATCTCCATTCTTCCTCCTCTAGATTTAGTTAACCTACCGAGCATTATCCCTGATGTTTGTTTCCTCTTACGCCTAGGTGCTAGTCCAACAACGAACATAGGAAGTGTTAGTGTACATCAAACTGTGAGACTACATATAAAGAAGCATGCAACTGTAACTTGACTCCAGCAACTACCTTCTTGCTGTTGAAGCTCACAAGGTTCATCTGATATTGCCAACTCGTCTTGTGTCAAGAGTGCTTGGGAAGTAGTGTCAGGTGGCAAGGGAGCTTGGGAACGTGCTGCTAGCTCAGTTGACGCACGAGTAAGTCGTGCAGCTGGTAGTACTGTGGTAGGTGTTGCAAGAACTAGTGTTGTCTCTGCTTGTTTGGTGGCAGCTATTTGTTTCTGTTTGGCTTTTTTTGCAACTCGTGTAGCATGGGATGCCGTGTTTTTAGAATTTTCCGCTGGACTTTGACCTTCTATTGCACCATCAGTACCAGCAGAATCTGCAGGATTCATCCGCTTCTCATTCCCTGCCATTCTGTGTTTCTTCCTCTTTCTCTGTGCCATGTTAAGTCAAGCCGACAAGAAAAACGAATAACAATTTAGTTCTTCAGAACAAATTGATGCGTGATGCAGATGAACTGAACTTTGATGTTAGACAACCACATGATAGGAGGATGTAATATGTATGAAAAGCAGGACGGAAGAGATAACCAGAACTATGATGTGTAAACTAAGAAGAAGACATTTCACCAAATTAGAAGCAATGCAATGGAAGGTAGACACCATATGAAAGATGCTACAAATATCGCTCTGCCAAGTTAACAGTGTCTCATCATAAATGGCGTTTAAACAAATGTGAAGCAGTACAAGAAATAAATCATATGCAAGATGCAAACAACATCACACTACCATGTTAGAGGTCTCTCGTCATTAGTGTCATATCATATTCACAGCATTGCATATTCACAGCTTATGATGTGTAAACTAAGGAGAAGGCATTTCAACAAATTAGAAGCAATGAAAGCTAGACACCATATGAAAGATGCAACGAATATCACTCTACCAAGTTAAAACTGTCTCGTCATAAGTGCCATTTCAACAAATTAGTAGTACAAGCTAGAAAAGAATGTGAGATGTAACCTATATCACACTCCGAAGTCAAACATGTCTTATGATAAGTGATTGTTGTAGTTTACACAACAGTAGTAATTTGATGTAAGAACATGGTGTGATAGACAGATATTGTATGTTCTAGAAACAGGAACACGTGTCTTATTCAAGTATAATGTGTAAAGTAAGTAGATGGAATTCAACAAAATTAGAAGCAATACAAGCTAGACATCACACATAACATGCAACCACATATAACAGTGCCAAGTTAGAGGGAGCACCAGTGATGCTGCACTAGGGGAGACGTGCTCATCATAAACACAGCTTTGTTGAGTGTCTATGCATGTGTTGTCTTGGAAATCATCTTGGGGGTGTGGAGGAGTAGAAACTATAGAGGCCCTCCATTCGGAAGGAGCACCTTTATCCGCTGCCTTGCTAACTTCCTTCCGCTTTATTGATTTTGAATTGTCAAGTAAAACCGACAAGAAAAAGCAATAAAATTCTCTCTTCAGAACTCATTCATGCATGATACTGACAATCACTACTTTGATGTAAGGCAAACACATGATACCAGGATGGAATATGTACGAAAAACAGGACGACATGGCATGTTCACAACTGTTCGTGTAAACTAAGCAGAAACCATTCCAGCAAATAAGAAGCAATGCAAGCTAGACACCACATGAAAGATGCAACCAATATGACTCTGCCAAGTTAAAAGCGTCCCATCATAAATGGAATTTCAACAAATTAGAAGCAACGCATGCTATAAATCATATGAAAGATGCAACTAATATCGCACTGCATATACTAAAGGTGTCTCATCATGTTGATTGATGCGGGATACAAAAAAAATAGTTTTATGTAAGGACATGCTTAATAGACAGATATACTATGTACTAAATACAGGAAGGCATGTCACATTAGCAGGTATAATGTATAAGCTAAGCAGACTAGCACATGCAGTTTAACCAGATTGGAAGAATTACAATCTAGACACCATATGCAACATGGAACCACATATCATGCTGCCAAGTTAGAGCAAGCACCTGCGATGCTAGTGTAGGGGAAATGCTGTAATCAACTACAGAGCTACGTTCACTATCTTCATCTAGCATTTCTGTTTCTTGAGAATCATGTCGGGAGGCTGACGCTGCATTCTTTAAATGAGGAGTAGTCCCCTTGCCTGCCTGCCTCGTCATAAGTGATTGATGAGGGATACACAAGAACATTAGTTTGATGTAAGAACATGGTTAATACACAGATGTACTAGTATGTACCAAAAATAGAAAGGCATGTCATACTCAAAGGTATAATGTGTAAGCTAAGCAGATGCAATTTAACCAAAGTGGAAGCAACACAAGCTAGACATCCGGCTGGAGTGGTGAGCATGATCATCTAGGACCTGAGAGCCTGGTGGGAGGCGGGCTGCTTCGCCACCATCGCAGCTTTTTAGTTGGCTTCCAGGTGATGCCTATCTTTGCTGGGCTTGTCACTGGCTCGGCTAGTGCCCTGACTAGCTATTTGTCTTCTGGTGCTCACGGGATGGTGGTTCATGTAAAAAATATCTTTCCTTATCTTACCGACTTAGGCCTTTCGAATACAAGCTAGACACCATATGGAACATGCAACCACATATGACACCGCGAAGTTAAAGCAAGCACCTGGGATGGTGGTTCATTGCGAGCGAGGTCATCAACTCCAGAGCTACGTTTACCGTCTCCATCTGCTAACACTGCACCCTATAGCGCTGTAACGTGTCTTGCCTACCCGCATACGAAGCTGGAGCGACTTCTCTCTTTTCTTTTTGGCTTCTCTCATGGCAGCAGAGTCTGAAATACCCTTTCATAAAAACACAATAGTGAGAGTAAGGGTGAAGTGTGTGCAGAACTAGTGCACTGTAAAAGTAGCAGATAGCAGGTGGCTGAAAAATAAATGACAGGAGACATATGATAGCTCTACAACATTGCATGGCAAACAAGATTAGATTCTACTCCGTATGATTTTGTAATATATGAGCACAGGAAATGCAGGTTCTCCTCCAGCACACCACCACATGTGGTCATATCTAAGATAACAGTCGACTGAAAATAAATAGGTCAGTCGATTTTTTTAATGAACCGTCTGATCTATAAGGAATGGGCAGATGGCCTTCGTCTACCTCCCGCCAGTCACTGTTGATGATCTTTCTCGAACCGCCAGCGACCACCGGCCCAGACCCCTGCCTCCGCTGCCCCGCCCTCCCATCGACCTCACACCACCGCCGTGCTTGGCAGCGCCCCCAGACCATCCCTTTAATCCCGGCCGACCTCCAGATCGGACGCCAGTAGCTCTAGGCCGCACACGCCCCTAAGATAAACACCAAGGCGCTGCTTCCCCGGCGTAATAGGCGTACTAGCGCCTGTTACGCCAGGGAATGCTTCTGTTAATTGGGAATCAACTGGCCAGAAATTGAAATTCAGGGGGGCGACGGACCTCTAGCTAAGGTGAAATAGTATATAAGGAGAAACCTTGTGCATCGCAAGTTACTAGGAACATCTAGTATCAAGAAGAAGCGGTCAGCTAGTGTCTTCTGTGGGATGAATACCGTGCAAGTAGAGACGTAAGATTTGCACGAATAAGGGAAGTGGAGTACCTTTTTCGGTTGCCGGTGTGGTCACCTCCACATGTCGCGCCGATCTTCTTCTTTTTACCGGGGAAACCGATGTTCTGGAGGGTGCAGGCTTCGACGAACCCATGGCCAAATTGTTGACTGTGTTGCCGTGGCCGTATGTCGGCGGAGGGGAAGCAGATCCGAGGCGGCGAAGGACGGCGTAGCAGGAACAGCTCCGGTGCGATGGAGGGTGGCGAAGTTGGAGCGGCAGCGGTGAGGCGCAGGACGGCGTGGTTGAACTGGCTCGGGTACGGACGGCTCGGCCTCGGCTTCAACTACTAGCCGTGGAGGGCATTGCGGTTGAGGTTGCGGTGGACGACGACGTCGGGGTATCGGCTCCGGCGTGATGGAGGAGGGCGGCGGTTGATGGGTGGGATGGGGTGGCGGACGGAGGACGCCGGGGTTTCGCGGCTGGTGGAGAGGTAGTTTTGGCGCCCACAGAGTACGAATGGGGAATCGGACGGGTGGAGGGAAACCATGTTTCGGTCTGGGACGCGCTTGTTTTTGGCTTTTTTTTGAACAGAAGATGGGACACGCTTGTTTGAAATTTGGGGAAAGTACAAACTTTGCCCCCCTCTTAAATTTTGGACCTACTGCGGGTCGGGGGTAGGATGGTAATCCCAGGTGTCCCAAATAGTGGGCGGGAGCGATTTCGGCAGCGCGCATGTGTGCTTAGGCGGCCATTGTGTATGAATGTTTTTCGGATGCGGTTGCGTGGCGTCTAGATGAAGCTACAAACCTACCCCAGTTCAGACCTTTGGACGTCGGGCCGGTAGGTTTCACGGGTCGGAGTTATTAGAAAAGTAATTTCCTTGTACTACCAAACATTGGTCTCACGCGGTTTCGGGCGAGTAGAGGCTCTTTTGGCGCTTCGTTCGAAATTTTGAAACACAAGCTTTCACGTTTACAGTACTCTTGAACTATGAGGATTGACCTAAATAGACAACGTTATATTTGACCTTGTATGTTTGAAAACCTCATTAAATTATCCGCTTCTTTTTGAAATTTTGACACTTGAAAATCCTATAACTACGATTATTTTGGAATGGAGGAGCTAAATTTGAATCTATTCTGTACACGACTACATATGCTATTATGTACAAAATCAGAGCAAAGATTGGTGCCCCCATAATTTAAGTATGGTTTACAAATGCCATGATATCAAATTCAAATAATTGAATGGACTTCATGTTGAATTCGATTTTTTTTAAACCACCTTAAGTTGAATTCAAATGTATGCTAGTTATAGGTAGCTATTTATAATGTCCATTGTGTAACTTTCGTATGTATAATGTGCTTTACACACACAACATGAACTATACTCACGTTTATATTCGATTGCTAAAGCGATGCATTGTCTGGAGTTCAAAATACTAACTATGTGGATCAATTGTGTCGAATAATAACATAGACATGCTCAAATTCGATAGAATCTAGATGTCTGATGGATCAATGACCCCTCCTTACACGAATTGCAAATATCATGATCCCATCCTAATATTTGGATACAATTTATATCTTTAATCAATGTGTAGAGCAGTCTTTTACGTGTAGTTTCACTCTCCGTCGGTGGTCTCTCACACATGCTCACACACTCTCTCCCGAGGTGTCTTTCTCGCACACATGCTCTAGATATAAACCTCCCTCCCTCTCGTAACCATTTACAACTGTTTTCACTAACCTTTATCACAAGCACTCTTCCTCTCGCAAACATACACACGCACAATCCTCATCGACCCTTTCTATATACATGGACCTGCCTACGTGTCTCATGTACGCACATTAACTTTACGCCTGTCTCTCACGCATTGTCTCACACCTCTCTTCCTAATCGACGAGTATGATTCTAGCAGAGCATTCTGTAGGATGCCCCTTAAAGTTAGGTTGGATGAATAGTAATATCAGAGATAAAGGGGTTACCTTAGTCCGAGAACCTAGGGTTACAAATCCTAGCCGGCTTTGTCAGTGGACACAGAGTCCTTCACAATTCTGCTATCTTTGTCTTGTACGACTAGTCATCCATGGGTCTTCCTAAATGCGTCACGGGCCGACCAATGTGGCGCAGGACGGAACCGAACGAAGGGCCTCACCTCGACCCACCGGACCTCACGCAGTGACACACCCTCTGCCCCCACGTCTCATTATCTTCTCACACCCACACATACCAACACAAACACCACACATAGAGAAAATTTCTCCTGGTGCCTCTATTCCCTCCCCCCTTGGATATACACACTCAAGGGAATGGAATCTCTTGTCGTGACGTCATATTTGTCTCTCTCTCTCTAGACCACTCTCATTTCTCGTGCTATCTCTCCCATGCCCTCCCCGTCGGCCCCTCTATCCATGCCTCTCTCGAATACGTAATACACACACATACCTCTCTAGGCCCCGCCAAATGCATCAACTACACATTCACACATGTTACATCACGTACCCCATTGATCTAAAAAGCCCTCTCTTCACGTTTATTTCGCATACAACATTCCTTTTGAATAAAGTGTGGCCAGAAAATTATTTTAGAGTTTCTACATATATACAAAATTACAAAGTTATATGGAGGAGTACGAACGCTAATTTGCATCGCATGGTGCCCACAATGATATTTATTCCGCACTGTGAATTTGTATATTTTTATACTATATACAAAGTTAGTCATAATAAAGAGAAACGAAGAGCATCTCTCTCTCCATCGCATACCCCCCTGTACGCCCCTTTCACGTATGCACACAAAACTATCTCCAGGTCCTCTAAAAGTAAGCCCCCAGAAAATTCACGCATGTTTCATCTTTCTCTCGCGATATATGCAATGACGATCATTGTATTTGAAGCAAAAGCACGATACGTACATTGGACTTCAGAATCCACTCATTACGGTCACCATTTACGTTTAGTGGTTATTATACAGTCACGGGCTCACCGTACAACTCTATATTTGCTCATGACATGACTAGTTGACCAGTTAAACGCTCCACGTGGCACCTCTAGTGTTGCATCACATTATCTCACTACCATCGTGCCCACCTGTCGACTTGTATCTACTCTACATCTACACTCTTATAAAATACATAAAATACACTCTTATAAAAAACAGAGTTGGTGATGATGGTGTGCCTGCCATCCTGCAATATAGGCCGTCCGATTTATATCTGACAGATAGGAAAGAAACTATGGCAATTTTGCAAAAAGGTACCCACACACCTCTCCACATTTGCAAATAAGGCCTTCCCTCATTCATCCTTTTCTCTCACAAGATAAACAAGTCATACAAATGCATCTTGATGTTACGTGCAACGCACGGGCATCTTGCTAGTAAGAATGAAAACAAACGACAAAAAAATATTTGGACGGTGGTTCAAAGTCATGACCGCGGGCACAGCGGACAAGGTGGCCTTGTATTGGTATGCTGAGCCGTCTGTTTTAACACACAGGAGCTGGTGTGGTGATTATACACACACGCACGCACGCACACGAACTGCATCCACACAACACTCACACAAACACATGCACCCACGCACGCACGCAACACTCACACGTACACACGCAGCCAGGCACGCACGCAACACTCACATGCACGCACGCAACACTCACACTCACACACGCACGCATGCATGCACACACCAGTACACCACACGACCAACACACACTGTCACGCTCAAGTGCTCAACCTACACGTGCATGCGCACACATCAGGCCCTGACAGACACATACACAACTAGGTGATTCCCGTGCACGGGTTGGAGCCTTGTCGCGCCTGCGTAAATTTGTGTTTATCTGACCATTTGCCTATGCGAACTGACAGGTGGGACCCACAAGGAACATGGTCAATTTAACTAGTCAACATGGCGCCACGCAGACTATTTGGCCGGTCAACAGAGTGCAATCCGATGCTGAACTGTGAGCAAGTGACCGTATAATCACCACAAAACGTATATAGTGACCGTAATCAGCTTATTCTGAAGTTCGGTGACCGTATTACGCTTTTCTCTCTGTAGGCCCTCCAAAACTACATCTCTACACTTTCTCGCATGTTACATCTAACAACTATGCAATACAGCACTACTACTACACTCTAACATAATAAATCATATGTGTTTTTAGTTTTACTAGATATCATATTGTTACTTATAATTATTCAGTTTGCATACATTAAAATTTCCTTTGAAATGCATGGCCAGTATCAGCTACTGCGCAGGAAAAATCCCGCCCTTTCCTGTTTAATCGGGTTTGTATCGATGGATCGTGCGAAACAACAAAACTATAGTACTATACAGTACTACAAGTGAGAGTTCACTGGGCCGTTGTGTCGTCTACTCCTCCGTCGTAAGAGTGGAGCGCTCGCTTTCATAAATCTTCTAGTCCCTTTCGCCGACATGTGGGACATCAAGCTACCGGGTCCACGTGCCATACCCGAATACAGTGCAGAGCAGCCGGGGTGAAGCACCCCAGTCATGGCGCCGGCGTAGTAATGAGCAATGAGGCGTCAAATCACAAAGCTGCACCTTTCCCGCAGTTAAGTTGGAGGGATGAAGCAACCATCATTTCACTCGTTGCTGAATCCGCTTCTCCCTCATCTTCTTCAACTTAACCACGTGTTGCTTCTGCCGTTGTTCTGCCTCATGTGGGACGCGGATCGGCTTGGTAAAGCACTGACACGTGGGACCGCATGTTAGCAAACCGCCAGGACAACATCCTCCGAAAATAAGAAGCCTAATCCTAGACTTACAAAGGGCTACGTAGCTGCTACGTATACTTTCCATCTAATCTATATATGCCCCCCCTGATTTTCAGGTGGGGTGGGCCTAATCCTCTCCTTTAATCCAATCAAATAGTCCCACATCACATCAGTTTGTAACTTTACGTAAACCATTACGTGGATGTAGCATTGCTCAAATAAGAAACATCCCCCGCCATCCGCGCGGCAAAATCACCTCCTTTTTACTAATCTTGATTCTATAATTTTTTAGATCAATATAATTGAGATTTGTATAGATAGCACACAGGAGCAAAACCAAGTGGTACGGTTAAGGGCATCCACAATGTGTAGCCAAATGTGAAAATAGCTTTTGGCATCGTGGGAACCATTGTGGACGGTGTTGCCAAAGCCAAAAAGATGGAACCGAAGCTCCCTGATTGATTGATTGAAGGAATAGAAAAATGCAACGTCTCTCCTCTTTCTCCCATGCTTGGACGCATGTAGTACAGTATAGAGCATAGAGTCTACTCCCCTGTCCCTTCTATCACAAATCACAAAGCAGTGAGGCGTCAAATCACAAAAGCACGGACGAAGCAACCATCATTTCACTCTTCGCTGACTCCGCTTCTCCATCGTCTTCTTCGAGAAACCATCTCACCGCACTAGTACTCCTAGTAGTACTAGTAAAGGACTTCCTGGATGCAAATAAGGCGGTTGTCTCGGCTTGCAGGCGGCACTTGCGAACGACTTACCATGGTCTCCCTCAATGGTGTTCTTCGTCGAACGCACTTCGCCAAACCACCAAAAAAAAGATATCGTCGACGTCACCGCAATGGGGAAGGAAGTCAAATATAGTTACTACCTCTATTTTTTTGTACACAGGGCTAGTATATCAAAATTACAATTTGCAAAGGGCCACTAACACTAATCAAGGCAAAATTGATGGGGTTAGCAACCAAGGACATTAATATCCCCTACATGCATGCGGAAGTGAGAAGGTTGGTTTCATGGCGCTGCATTAATCAAGCGATGAGGAGTGAGATGGTTAGCTCTTTGGTCTTTGGAGAAAAAAATACGCATTAATTGACACATGAAACGAGGATTTGTATCGATTAAATCCCGCGAAGGAAAACCCCGCCTTTCTTTTTTAACACTAGTACTCCTAGTACGTACGTACTTATCCTGTTTGGGTCTAGGCCTTGCATTGCCAAACTTCGCCACACATTTTTGCCAAGCTTGCCTAAAGTTTTCAAAATGAGAAGGAGGTACACTTGCGCACGGCTGTCGCGGTCGCACCGCACCCTCACACGGTCGCTCCTGCACGCCGCGGTCGCACTGCACCCTCACGCAGTCACTCGTGCACGCCGCAAACCCAACCAAGGGAACGCACCCTCACTGACAGGTGCTGTCGCCTGTGAACAAAACAAACTCAGCCATCCTATCACTAACACATAATTTTCGTTCATAGAGTATGTTTATCCAACCGCATGTTGGGGAGTATCCATACGGCCTGTGCGGTGGTCTGTTGGGGAAGAAGAATAGGTGAGGAAGAAGGAAAGAAGGGTTAGGAGACGTAGGATATTCATCCAACCGCCTGAAATGGTAGACTGACCCAAGTCAGGCGACTTGCATAACAAATATATGTTTTTACACAGCAAAACATCCATAAAAACAACAACATAAAGAAAAACTATCACTGCTCGCGGAAAGAGACGACCTCGTCGTCTTTGGCTGCTGACGTGTGTCTCTGCACCGTGGTTGTCCTCGGCCTCTAGCTACTCGTTCAAGCGGAGCGTGCGGGCGCTCTGCACGGACGAGAGCACAGCCCGGTTCAAGTCGAGGACATCCGGTTCCGCCTGTAGGAGGGCCTCGATGGCAGCGGCATCCGCGCGCTCCCCGTCGAGTCGAGCCTCCGTCGCCCGGTTCAAGTCCAGGACGTCCGGTTCCGCCTGTAGGAGGGCGTCGATGAGAGCGGCATCCGCGCGCTCTGCGTCGAGTCGAGCCTCTGCCGCCCGGTTCAAGTCCAGGACGTCCGGTTCCGCCTGCAGGAGGGCCTCGATGGCAGCGGCATCCGCGCGCTCCGCCTCAAGTTGAGCCTCCGCCGCCCGGTTCACATCCATGACATCCAGTTCCGCCTGCAGGAGAGCCTCAATGGCAGCGGCATGCGCGCGCTCCGCGTCGAGTTGAGCCTCTGCCTCCCAGTCCTCCTTTAGTATCGCCATGTTGAACCGCTGGTCTGCCTGCACCATGGGGGACTCGGACGCCGGCACGAAGTCGACGTCCATCGTCTCATACCCATCGGGGGCCTTTTGCGCCGCGACCTCCGCCATGAACATTGGACCGGCTTCCTCCTCCTCGTAGCTTGGCTCCAGAAAACTCGGGGATTGGCCCGTCGCAAAGCGAGCTTGGGAACGGAGGTCTGTGGCGCCAACCGCCGCCGCGATTTCTGCGCGGCGCTCCGGTGTGAGCATCTTGTAGTAAGTGATCTTGCGGCGCACCATGGCTTTCCGGCGAACTAGGGGACGCATGATGCGGGCCAGGGGATCGAAAGGTGGGGGAATGGGCTGGAGATTTGGTGTGGTTTTAGGGCAGTGGCTGGCGTAGGCCGAGCAACGAAGGTTCTGGTGTGAATAGTGGTTTCAGTGACGACCGGTCAATCGGTTTTGACTGTACATCGCTCTTGTCGCGTTCGCGTTGCAGCCCGGCACGCTGGACCCTCCACGTCGCTCAACGAATGGAACGCGCTTCGTCTTGCGTTTTCGCTCGCTTGTGGGACCGCAGTTGAGAGCAAACCGACGTCCCTCCCCTCCCCCGCCCGCGTCATTTATTATACCACCACTCCCTCCGTTTTATGCGGAGTAAATAAAAACAGAGGGAGTATACTACGGATGAGGATCCCCTGACGTGGCCGAACCCATTGAGTAACTGACATACGGGGCCTAGCAAGCATGGGGTCCGCCAGTAAGTGATCGAAAGGGAGGGTAAGGCAGGGATACCTACGTCAGAGGATCCACTTCCACTATACTACTTTGACCAAATGTTAGAGTAATAATATATGACATGCAACTTACACAAATGTTAGAGTAATAATATATGACATGCAACTTACACAAAGCATACAGGGTCTAATGTGTTTTTCGAGGCTAACTTTGACCAAATGTTAGAGTAATAATATATGACATGCAACTTACACAAAGCATACGGTCAAATTCGTATGTGAAAGGAGTTTCCAATGATATAATTTTCACATTATACATCTCATGTACTATTAATCTTGTCAATAGTCAAATTGGAAACCATCTCGAGTACAAATCTAGGAGTACGTACGAATCTAACAATATTGATTGGGTGTTGTTGAATGTTGATACCTTTTTGATCAAAGTAGAGATACTTTGACTACACATAAAACTTATATGTAAACTAGAAAGGATAGGGGGAGTATATTGTACGTTCAAAAACGAAACGAACATTGAATACCCTTTATATATGATTTGCGGATGCTATGATCACCGGTTCAACATTTTGAATCCGCCTTAGGTATCACGTGCCCCCACTCGTTCCCACTCGTTCCCTCTCGATTTCATCTCGGGGTCCGGAGATCTATTGAAAGAGGACTAGGGTGGGTACATGCGAATGATACTCAGCGGAATGTTCAAATGAGGCATGCGGGAGGATGGACTCGACTGGAGGGCGACATGATCGATGGAGAAGAGGGTTGGAGAGGAATGAGAAATAAGCAAACGCCGCATGATTATACTTGAACGGCTCAAATAAACAATAAGTTGTCTCGCTTGGCCTACATAGTGAAAGGACTAATGCGCAACGCGGAGCACTGACGCTCGAATATGGCCGGGAAAACAGGGAAACCGACATGTGGGGCACACCCGTCAGGACGACGTAGCTCAGACTAGTCCAATGGAGGAGCTGGCCCACGACCTCCTCGCCACCGACAACCATTCATGTGGATCGTTGGGGACAACAACGGGGCGCAGCTCCAGCACCGCCTCTGGACACGGCGACCGTGGTGAGCGACACGCTCATATCGTCGCTAGACACGGTCGGTTTCAGTGTGCCGAGGGTGGCGTTAGTGCTGTGGCACGACCAACGGTATGTTTGGTTTGTGCCCAAGGTTGCCCCATCAAAGCATTGGGTAGCCAAATTTTTGGTTGAGGTATTGGTTGCCCATGATTTGGCCGACATTGGCAAGAAAAATGAACTCGAGTTGGCTAGAGTTCATTGGCATGCCAAAGAAATGGCAACCATCCAAACAAAGACCAATCTTTGGGTCATGACCAAAATTTTGGTTGAGGTATTGGTTGCCCGTGATTTGGCCAACATTGGCAAGAAAAATGAACTAGAGTTGGCTAGAGTTCATTGGCATGCCAAAAAAATGGCAACCATCCAAACAAAGACCAATCTTTGGGTCATGACCAAAATTTTGGTAAGGTGCACTTTGTTGGGTAACGTAGTAATAATTCAAAATTTTCCTACGTGTCACCAAGATCAATCTAGGAGATGCTAGCAACGAGACAGAGGGAGTGCATCTTCGTACCCTTGAAGATCGCTAAGCGGAAGCGTTACAAGAACGCGGTTGATGGAGTCGTACTCGCGGCGATTCAAATCGCGGAAGATCCGATCTAGCGCCGAACGGACGGCGCCTCCGCGTTCAACACACGTACAGCCTGGGGACGTCTCCTCCTTCTTGATACAGCAAGGGGAGAGGAGAAGATGAGGGAGAACTCCAGCAGCATGACGGCGTGGTGGCAATGGAGCTCGTGGTTCTCCGGCAGGGCTTCGCCAAGCACTACGGAGGAGGAGGAGATGTATGAGGAGGAAGGGGCTGCACCAAAGGAAGGGTATTGCTGCCCTCCCACCCCCTCACTATATATAGGGGGAAGGGGAGAGGGGGCCGGCCCCTCTAGATGGATCTAGAGGAGGAGGCGGCGGCCAGGGGAAACCCTAGATGGGTTTGGGCGCCCCCACCCCCTAGGAAACTTGCCCCCCAAGCCGGGAGGGGCGGCTGCCCTAGGGGTGGCGCCCCCACCTCTCCTGGTTACGTGAGAGGGGTTGGGAGGGGCGCACAGCCCCTTAGTGGGCTGGTTTGCCCCTTCCCCTTGGCCCATAAGGGCCCCCAACGCTTGCCGGGGCCTCCGAAACCCCTTTCGGACATGCTGGCCATAGCCTGGTACCCCTGGAACAATTCCGGACTCCAATACCCTTCGTCCAATATACCGATCTTCACCTCTGGACCATTCCGGAGCTCCTCGTCATGTCCGGGATCTCATCTGGGACCCCGAACAACCTTCGATAACCACATATTATTTCCCATAATAACTCTAGCGTCACCGAACCTTAAGTGTGTACACCCTACGGGTTCGGGAACCATGCAGACATGACCGAGACGTTCTCCGGCCAATAACCAACAGCGGGATCTGGATACCCATGTTGGCTCCCACATGTTCCATGATGATCTGATCGGATGAACCACGATGTCGGGGATTCAATCAATCCCGTATACAATTCCCTTTGTCTATCGGTATGTTACTTGCCCGAGATTCGATCGTCGGTATCCCTATACCTTGTTCGATCTCATTACCAGCAAGTCTCTTTACTCGTTCCGTAACGCATGATCCCGTGGCTAACTCATTAGTCACATTGAGCTCATTATGATGATGCATTACCGAGTGGGCCCAGAGATGCCTCTCCGTCATACGGAGTGACAAATCCCAGTCTCGATTCGTGCCAACCCAACAGACACTTTCGGAGATACCTGTAGTGCACCTTTATAGCCACCCAGTTACGTTGTGACGTTTGGTACACCCAAAGCATTCTACGGTATCCGGGAGTTGCACAATCTCATGGTCTAAGGAAACGATACTTGACATTAGAAAAGCTCTTAGCAAACGAACTACACGATCTTGTGCTATGCTTAGGATTGGGTCTTGTCCATCACATCATTCTCCTACTGATGTGATCCCCGTTATCAATGACATCCAATGTCCATGGTCAGGAAACCATAACCATCTATTGAGCAACGAGCTAGTCAACTAGAGGCTTACTAGGGACATGTTGTGGTCTATCTATTCACACATGTATTACGGTTTCCAGTTAATACAATTATAGCATGAACAATAGACAATTATCATGAACAAGGAAATACAATAATAACCATTTTATTATTACCTCAAGGGCATATTTCCAATAGTCTCCCACTTGCACTAGAGTCAATAATCTAGTTCACATCACTATGTGATTGTAATGAATCCAACACCCATGGGGTTTGTTCATATCTCGTTTGTGAGAGAGGTTATTAGTCAACGGGTCTGAACCTTTCAGATCCATGTGTGCTTTACAAATCTCTATGTCAGCTTGTAGATGCAGCTACCACGCGCTACTTGGAGCTATTCCAAATAACTACTCTACTATACGAATCCGGTTCACTACTCAGAGTCATCCGGATTAGTGTCAAAGTTTGCATCGACGTAACCCTTTACGACGAACTCTTTTACCACCTCCATAATCGAGAAAATTCCCTAGTCCACTAGTTACTAAGGATAAGTTCGACCACTGTCATGTGATCCATTCCTGGATCACTATTGTACCCCTTGACTAACTCATGGCAAGGCACACTTCAGGTGCGGTACACAACATAGCATACTGTAGAGCCTACGTCTAAAGCATAGGGGACGACCTTCCTCCTTTCTCTCTCTTCTGCCATGGTCAGGTCTTGAGTCTTACTCAATACTCACACCTTGTAACACAGCCAAGAACTCCCCCTTTGCTGATCTATTTTGAACTCCTTTAAAATCTTGTCACGCTATGTATTCATTTTGAAAGTACTATTAAGCGTTTTTGATCTATCCTTATAGATCTTGATGCTCAATGTTCAAGTAGCTTAATCCAAGTTTTCCATTGAAAAACACTTTGCAAATAACCCTGTATGCTTTCCAGAAATTCTACATCATTTCTGATCAACAATATGTTAACAACATATACTCATCAAAAATTCTATAGTGCTCCCACTCACTTCTTTGGAAATACGAGTTTCTCATAAACTTTATATAAAACCAAAATCTTTGATTATCTCATCAAAGCGTACATTCCAACTCTGAGATGCTTACTCCAGTCCTTAGAAGGATTGCTGGAGCTTTGCATACTTGTTAGCATCTTTCAGGATTGACAAAACCTTCTGGTTGTATCACATACAACCTTTCCTCAAGAAAATTGTCAAGGAAACAATGTTTTGACATCCTATCTGCAAGATTTCATAAATAATGCAATAACTGCTAATATAATTCCAATAGACTCTTAGCATCGCTACGAGTGAGAAAGTCTCATCGCAGTCAACTCCTTGAACTTGTCGGAAAACATCTTAACGACAAGTCGAGCTTTCTTAATGTTGACACTTACCATCATTGCCCGTCTTCCTTTTAAAATCCATCAGCACCCAACAGCCTTACGACCATCAAGTAGTTCTTCCAAAGTCTATACTTTGTTTTTATACATGGAGGAAGAGCGTGCGACAGCAGTTCCAAATCGAGAGGGAAAGGTGAAGAGTCGGTGGACGGTTGCCAGTTTGCCACGGTACACGAAGAGGCGCCCCGGCCTACACGTCCTTTCAGAAATTGTACAAAAGGACTCGCCGCCTTCTCACTGACATGTTGGAACGGGACCACATGTCAACGAAACATGGTGTGTAATTTCTCGTGCAAAATGTGATCTGGCCTTACGACCATCAAGTACTTCTTCCAAAGTCTATACTTTGTTTTTATACATGGATCCTCTCTCGGATTTTATGGCCTCGAGCCATTCGTCGGAATCTGGGCCCACCATCGCTTCTCCATAGCTTGTAGGTTCATTGTTGTCTAGCAACATGACTTCCAAGACAGGATTACGTACCACTCTGAAGTAGTACGCATCCTTGTCGACCTACGAGGTTTGGTAGTGACTTGATCCGAAGTTTCATGATCACTCTCATAAGCTTCCACTTCAATTGATGTAGGTGCCATAGGAACAACTTCCTGTGCCCTGCTACACACTAGTTGAAGTGACGGTTCAATAACCTCATCAAGTCTCCACCATCCTCCCACTCAATTCTTTTGAGAGAAACTTTTCCTCGAGAAAGGACCCGTTTCTAGAAACAATCACTTTTGCTTCTAGATCTGAAATAGAAGGTATACCCAACTGTTTTGGGTATTCTATGAATATGCATTTATCCGCTTTGGGTTCGAGCTTATCAGCCTGAAACTTTTTCACATAAGCGTCGCAGCCCCAAACTTTTAAGAAACGACAGCTTAGGTTTCTCTAAACCATAGTTCATACGGTGTCGTCTCAACGAAATTGCGTGGTGCCCTATTTAAAGTGAATGCGGTTGTCTCTAATGCCTAGCCCATAAATGATAGCGGTAATTCGATAAGAGACATCATGGTATGCACCATATCCAATAGGGTGCAGTTATGATGTTCGGACACACCATCACACTATGGTGTTCCAGGCGGTATTAGTTGTGAAACAATTTCCACAATGTCTTAATTGTGTGCCAAACTCGTAACTCAGATATTCATCTCTATGATCATATCACAGACATTTTATCCTCTTGTCACGACGATCTTCAACTTCACTCTGAAATTACTTGAACCTTTCAATAATTCAGACTTGTGTTTCATCAAGTAAATATACTCAACATCTACTCAAATCATCTGTGAAGTAAGAACATAACGATATCCACTGCGTGCCTCAGCACTCATTGGACTGCACACATCAAAATATATTACTTCCAACAAGTTGCTTTCTTGTTCCATCTTACTGAAAACGAGGCCTTTCAGTCATCTTGCCCATGTGTTATGATTTGCATGTCTCAAGTGATTCAAAATCAAGTGAGTCCAAACGATCCATCTGTATGGAGTTTCTTCATGCATATCTACCAATAGACATGGTTCGCATGTCTCAATCTTTTCAAAAACGAGTGAGTCCAAAGATCCATCAACATGGAGCTTCTTCATGCGTTTTATACCAATATGACTCAAATGGCAGTGCCACAAGTATGTGGTACTATCATTACTATCTTATATCTTTTGGCATGAACATGTGTATCACTACGATCGAGATTCAATAAACCATTCATTTTAGGTGCAAGACCATTGAAGGTATTATTCAAATAGACAGAGTAACCATTATTCTCCTTAAATGAATAACCGTATTGCGATAAACATAATTCAATCATGTCTATGCTCAATGCAAACACCAAATAACAATTATTTAGGTTTAACACCAATCTCGATGGTAGAGGGAGCATGCAATGCTTGATCACATCAACCTTGGAAACACTTCCAACACATATCGTCATCTCACCTTTAGCTAGTCTCCGTTTATTCCGTAGCCTTTTATTTCGAGTTACCAACACTTAGCAACCGAACCGGTATCTAATACCCTGGTGCTACTAGGAGTACTAGTAAAGTACACATTAATATAATGTATATCCAATATACTTCTGTCGACCTTGCCTGCCTTCTCATCTACCAAGTATCTAGGGTAGTTCTGCTTCAGTGACCATTCCCCTCATTACAGAAGCACTTAGTCTCGGGGTTGGGTTCAACCTTGGGTTTCTTCACTAGAGCAGCAACTGATTTGTCGTTTCATGAAGTATCCCTTCTTTCCCTTGCCCTTCTTGAAACTAGTGGTTTTACTAACCATCAACAATTGATGCTCCTACTTGATTTCTACTTTCGCGGTGTCAAACATCGCGAGTTGCTCAAGGATCATCATGTCTATCCCTGATATGTTATAGTTCATCACGAAGCTCTAATAGCTTGGTGGCAGTGACTATGGAGAACCATCACTATCTCGTCTGGAAGATTAACTCCCACTCGATTCAAGCGATTGTAGTACTCAGACAATCTGAGCACATGCTCAACGATTGAGCTTTTCTCCCTTAGTTTGCAGGCTTAAGAAACTTGTCAGAGGTCTCATACCTCTTGACGTGGGCACTAGTCTGAAATCCCGATTTCAGTCTTTGGAACAACTCATATGTTCTGCGACGTTTCAAAAACGTCTTTGGCGCCTCAATTCTAAACCGTTAGCATTACGCACTGAACTATCACGTAGTCATCAAAATGTGTATGTCAGATGTTCGAAACATCCACAGACGACGCTCGAGGTTCAGCACACCGAGCGGTGCATTAAGGACATAAGCCTTCTGCGCAGCAATGAGGATAATCCTCAGTTTACGGACCCAGTCCGCATAATTTCTACTATCAACTTTCAACTAATTTTTCTCTAGGAACATCTCTTAAACAGTAGAACCAAAGCGTAAGCTATGACATAATTTGCAAAGACCTTTTGACTATGTTCATGATAATTAAATTCACCTGATTATTTAATGAACTCCCACTTAGATAGACATCCCTCTAGTCATCTAAGTGATACATGATCCGAGTCAACTAGGCCGTGTCCGATCATCACGTGAGACGGACTAGTTATCATCGGTGAACATCTTCATGTTGATCATATCTACTATACGACTCATGTTCGACCTTTCGGTCTCTTGTGTTCCGAGGCCATGTCTGTAGATGCTAGGCTCGTCAAGTCAACCTAAGTGTTTCGCATGTGTAAATCTGGCTTACACCCGTTGTATGCGAATGTTAGAATCTATCACACCCGATCATCACGTGGTGCTTCGAAACAACAAACCTTCGCAACGGTGCACAGTTAGGGGGAACACATCTCTTGAAATTTTAGTGAGGGATCATCTTATTTATGCTACCGTCGTTCTAAGCAAATAAGATGTAAACATGACAAACATCACATGCAAATCATAAAGTGACATGATATGGCCAATATCATCTTGCACCTTTTGATCTCCATCTTCGAGGCGCGTCATGATTGTTGGGGAACGTAGTAATTTCAAAAAAATTCCTACGCACACGCAAGATCATGGTGATGCATAGCAACGAGAGGGGAGAGTGTTGTCCACGTACCCTCGTAGACCGACAGCGGAAGCGTTATCACAACGCGGTTGATGTAGTCGTACGTCTTCACGATCCGACCGATCAAGTACCGAACGCACGGCACCTCCGAAGTTCTACACACGTTCAGCTCGATGACGTCCCTCGAACTCCGATCCAGCCGAGTGTTGAGGGAGAGTTTCGTCAGCACGACGGCGTGGTGACGATGATGATGTTCCACCGACGCAGGGCTTCGCCTAAGCTCCGCGACGGTATTATCGAGGTGTAATCTGGTGGAGGGGGGCACCGCACACGGCTAAAATATCGTATATAAAGTGTGTCCATGGGGTGCCCCCTGCCCCCGTATATAAAGGAGCAAGGGAGGAGGAGGCCGACCCTAGGAGGGGGCGCACCAAGTGTGGAGTCCTACTAGGACTCCCTAGTCCTAGTAGGATTCCACCTCCCATATGGAATAGGAAAAGAGGAAGGGAAAAAGAGAAGGAAGGAATGGGGCGCCCCCCTTCCCTAGTCCAATTCGGACCAGACCAAGGGGAGGGGTGCGGCCACCCTTGAGGCCCTTTTCCTTCTTTCCCGTATGGCCCAATAAGGCCCAATACGTATTCCCGTAACTCTCCGGTACTCCGAAAAATACCCGAATCACTCGGAACCTTTCCGAAGTCCGAATATAGTCGTCCAATATATCGATCTTTACGTCTCGACCATTTCGAGACTCCTCGTCATGTCCCCGATCTCATCCGGGACTCCGAACTCCTTCGGTACATCAACATACATAAACTCATAATAAAACTGTCATCGTAACTTTAAGCGTGCGGACCCTTTGGGTTCGAGAACTATGTAGACATGACCGAGACACCTGTCCGGTCAATAACCAATAGCGGGACCTGGATGCCCATATTGACTCCCACATATTCTACGAAGATCTTTATCGGTCAGACCGCATAACAACATACGTTGTTCCCTTTGTCATCGGTATGTTACTTGCCCGAGATTCGATCGTCGGTATCTCGATACCTAGTTCAATCTCGTTATCGGCAAGTCTCTTTACTCGTTCCGTAATACATCATCCCGCAACTAACTCATTAGTCACAATGCTTGCAAGGCTTATAGTGATGTGCATTACCGAGTGGGCCCAGAGATACCTCTCCGACAATCGGAGTGACAAATCCTAATCTCGAAATACGCCAACCCAACAAGTACCTTTGGAGACACCTGTAGAGCACCTTTATAATCACCCAGTTACGTTGTGACGTTTGGTAGCACACAAAGTGTTCCTCCGGTAAACGGGAGTTGCATAATCTCATAGTCATAGGAACATGTATAAGTCATGAAGAAAGCAATAGCAACATACTAAACGATCGGGTGCTAAGCTAACGTAATGGGTCATGTCAATCACGTCATTCTCCTAATGAGGTGATCCCGTTAATCAAATGACAACTCATGTCTATGGCTAGGAAACATAACCATCTTTGATTAACGAGCTAGTCAAGTAGAGGCATACTAGTGACACTCTGTTTGTCTATGTATTCACACATGTATTATGTTTCCGGTTAATACAATTCTAGCATGAATAATAAACATTTATCATGATATAAGGAAATATATAATACTTTATTATTGCCTCTAGGGCATATTTCCTTCAGTCTCCCACTTGCACTAGAGTCAATAATCTAGTTCACATCGCCATGTGATTTAACATCAATAATTCACATCACCATGTGATTAACACCCATAGTTCACATCTCTATGTGACCAACACTCAAAGGGTTTACTAGAGTCAATAATCTAGTTCACATCGCTATGTGATTAACACCCAAAGAGTACTAAGGTGTGATCATGTTTTGATTGTGAGATAATTTTAGTCAACGGGTCTGTCACATTCAGATCCGTAAGTATTTTGCAAATATCTATGTCTACAATGCTCTGCACGGAGCTACTCTAGCTAATTGCTCCCACTTTCAATATGTATCTAGACCGAGACTTAGAGTCATCTAGATTTAGTGTCAAAACTTGCATCGACGTAACCTTTACGACGAACCTTTTGTCACTTCCATAATCGAGAAACATTTCCTTATTCCACTAAGGATAATTTTGACCGCTGTCCAGTGATCAACTCCTAGATCACTATTGTACTCCCTTGCCAAAATCAGTGTAGGGTATACAATAGATCTGGTACACAGCATGGCATACTTTATAGAACCTATGGCCAAGGCATAGGGAATGACTTTCATTCTCTTTCTATCTTCTGCCGTGGTCGGGCTTTGAGTCTTACTCAATTTCACACCATGTAACACATGCAAGAAACTCTTTTCTTTGACTGTTCTATTTTGAACTACTTCAAAATCTTGTTAAGGTATACTCATTGAAAAAACTTATCAAGCGTCTTGATCTATCTCTATAGATCTTGATGCTCAATATGTAAGCAGCTTCACCGAGGTCTTTCTTTGAAAAACTCCTTTCAAACACTCCTTTATGCTTTGCAGAATAATTCTACATTATTTCCGATCAACAATATGTCATACACATATACTTATCAGAAATGCTGTAGTGCTCCCACTCACTTTCTTGTAAATACAGGCTTCACCGCAAGTCTGTATAAAACTATATCCTTTGATCAACTTATCAAAGTGTATATTCCAACTCCGAGATGCTTGCACCAGTCCATAGATGGATCGCTGGAGCTTGCATATTTTGTTAGTACCTTTAGGATTCACAAAACCTTCTGGTTGCATCATATACAACTCTTCTTTAATAAATCCATTAAGGAATGCAGTTTTGTTTATCCATTTGCCATATTTCATAAAATGCGGCAATTGCTAACATGATTCAGACAGACTTAAGCATAGATACGAGTGAGAAACTCTCATCGTAGTCAACACCTTGAACTTGTTGAAAAACCTTTTTTTTGCGACAATTCTATCTTTGTAGATAGTAACACTACTATCAGCGTCCGTCTTCCTCTTGACGATCCATTTATTCTCAATTGCTTGCCGATCATCGGGCAAGTCAACCAAAGTCCACACTTTGTTCTCATACATGGATCTCATCTCAGATTTCATGGCCTCAAGCCATTTTGCGGAATCTGGGCTCACCATTGCTTCTTCATAGTTCGTAGGTTCGTCATGGTCTAGTAACATAACCTCCAGAACAGGATTACCGTACCACTCTGGTGCGGATCTTACTCTGGTTTACCTACGAGGTTTGGTAGTAACTTGATCTGAAGTTACATGATCATCATCATTAACTTCCTCACTAATTGGTGTAGAAGTCACAGGAACAGATTTCTGTGATCCAATAAGGGAGCAGGCATAGTTACCTCATCAAGTTCTACTTTCCTCCCACTCACATCTTTCGAGAGAAACTCCTTCTCTAGAAAGGATCCATTCTTAGCAATGAATGTCTTGCCTTCGGATCTGTGATAGAAGGTGTACCCAACTGTCTCCTTTGGGTATCCTATGAACACACATTTCTCCGATTTGGGTTTGAGCTTATCAGGATGAAACCTTTTCACATAAGCATCGCAACCACAAAATTTAAGAAACGACAACTTTGGTTTCTTGCCAAACCACAGTTCATAAGGCGTCGTCTCAACGGATTTCGATGGTGTCCCTTTTTTATGTGAATGCGGCTGTCTCTAATGCATAACCCCAAAACTATAGTGGTAAATCGGTAAGAAACATCATAGATTGCACTATATCCAATAAAGTACGGTTATGACGTTCGGACACACCATTATGCTGTGGTGTTCCAGGTGGCGTGAGTAGTGAAACTATTTCACATTGTTTTAACTGAAGGCCAAACTCGTAACTTAAATACTCTTCTCCACGATCAGATCGTAGAAACTTTATTTCCTTGTTACGATGATTTTCTGCTTCACTCTGAAATTACATAAACTTTTCAAATGTTTCAGACTCTTGTTTCATTAAGTACATATACCCATATCTGCTCAAATCATCTGTGAAGGTCAGAAAATAATGATACCTGCTACGAGCCTCAATATTCATCGGACCACATACATCTGTATGTATGATTTCCAACAAATCTGTTGCTCTCTCCATAGTTCCGGAGAATGGCGTTTTAGTCATCTTGCCCATGAGGCACGGTTCGCAAGCATCAAGCGATTCATAATCAAGTGATTCCAAAATCCCATCAGTATGGAGTTTCTTCATGCGCTTTACACCAATATGACCTAAACGGCAGTGCCACATTTAAGTTGCACTATCATTATTAACTTTGCATCTTTTGGCTTCAATATTATGAATATGTGTATCACTACGATCGAGATCCAACAAACCATTTTCGTTGGTGTGTATGACCATAGAAGGTTTTATTCATGTAAACAGAACAACAATTGTTCTCTAACTTAAATGAATAACCGTATTGCAATAAACATGATCAAATCATATTCATGCTCAACGCAAACACCAAATAACACTTATTTAGTTTCAACACTAATCCCGAAAGTACAGGGAGTGTGCGATGATGATCATATCAATCTTGGAACTACTTCCAACACACATCGTCACCTCGCCTTTTACTAGTCTCTGTTTATTCTGCAACTCCCGTTTTCGAGTTACTACTCTTTAGCAACTGAACCAGTATCAATTACCGAGGGGTTGCTATAAACACTAGTAAAGTACACATCAATAATCTGTATATCAAATATACCTTTGTTCACTTTTACTAGTCTCTGTTTATTCTGCAACTCCCGTTTCGAGTTACTACTCTTAGCAACTGAACCAGTATCAATTACCGAGGGGTTGCTATAAACACTAGTAAAGTACACATCAATAATCTGTATATCAAATATACCTTTGTTCACTTTGCCATCCTTCTTATCCACCAGATAGTTGGGGTAGTTCCGCTTCCAGTGACCAGTCCCTTTGTAGTAGAAGCACTTAGTCTCAGGCTTAGGACCAGACTTAGGCTTCTTCACTTGAGCAGCAACTTGCTTGCCGTTCTTCTTGAAGTTCCCCTTCTTCCATTTGCCCTTTTCTTGAAACTAGTGGTCTCATCGACCATCAACACTTGATGTTTTTCTTGATTTCTACCTTCGTCGATTTCAGCATCACGAAGAGCTCGGGAATTACTTTCGTCATCCCTTGCATACTATAGTTCATCACGAAGTTCTACTAACTTGGTGATGGTGACTAGAGAATTCTATCAATCACTATTTTATCTGGAAGATTAACTCCCACTTGATTCAAGCGATTGTAGTACCCAGACAATCTGAGCACATGCTCACTAGTTGAGCGATTCTCCTCCATCTTTTAGCTATAGAACTTGTTGGAGACTTCATATCTCTCAACTCGGGTATTTGCTTGAAATATTAACTTCAACTCCTGGAACATCTCATATGGTCCATGACGTTCAAAACGTCTTTGAAGTCCCGATTCTAAGCCGTTAAGCATGCTGCACTAAACTATCAAGTAGTCATCATATTGAGCTAGCCAAACGTTCATAACGTTTGCATCTGCTCCTGCAATAGGTCTGTCACCTAGCGGTGCATCAAGGACATAATTTTTCTGTGCAGCAATGAGGATAATCCTCAGATCACGGATCCAATCCGCATCTTTGCTACTAACATCTTTCAACATAATTTTTCTCTAGGAACATATCAAAAATAAACACAGGGAAGCAACAACGCGAGCTATTGATCTACAACATAATTTGCAAAATACTATCAGGACTAAGTTCATGATAAATTTAAGTTCAATTAATCATATTACTTAAGAACTCCCACTTAGATAGATATCCCTCTAATCATCTAAGTGATTACGTGATCCAAATCAACTAAACCATGTCCGATCATCACGTGAGATGGAGTAGTTTCAATGGCGAACATCACTATGTTGATCATATCTACTATATGATTCACGCTCGACCTTTCGGTCTCTGTGTTCCGAGGACATATCTGTACATATGCTAGGCTCGTCAAGTTTAACCTGAGTATTCCGCGTGTGCAACTGTTTTGCACCCGTTGTATTTGAACGTAGAGCCTATCACACCCGATCATCACGTGGTGTCTCAGCACGAAGAACTTTTGCAACGGTGCATACTCAGGGAGAACACTTTTATCTTGAAATTTTAGTGAGAGATCATCTTATAATGCTACCGTCAATCAAAGCAAGATAAGATGCATAAAGGATTAACATCACATGCAATCAATATAAGTGATATGATATGGCCATCATCATCTTGTGCTCGTGATCTCCATCTCCGAAGCACCGTGCTTGTGATCTCCATCTCCGAAGCACCGTCATGATCACCATCGTCACCGGCTCGACACTTTGATCTCCATCGTAGTATCGTTGTCGTCTCGCCAACTTATTGCTTTTACGACTATCGCTACCGCTTAGTGATAAAGTAAAACTATTACATGGCGATTGCATCTCATACAATAAAGCGACAACCATATGGCTCCTGTCAGTTGCCGATAACTCGGTTACAAAACATGATCATCTCATACAACACATTATATCACCGCATGTCTTGACCATATCACATCACAACATGCCCTGCAAAAACAAGTTAGACGTCCTCTACTTTGTTGTTGCATGTTTTACGTGGCTGCTACGGGCTTAGCAAGAACCGTTCTTACCTATGCATCAAAACCACAACGATAGTTTGTCAAGTTGGTGCTGCTTTAACCTTCGCAAGGACCGGGCGTAGCCACACTCGGTTCAACTAAAGTGAGAGAGACAGACACCCGCCAGTCACCTTTAAGCAACGAGTGCTCCGAACGGTGAAACCAGTCTCGCGTAAGCGTACGCGTAATGTCGGTCCGGGCCGCTTCATCTCACAATACCGCTGAACCAAAGTATGACATGCTGGTAAGCAGTATGACTTATATCGCCCACAACTCACTTGTGTTCTACTCGTGCATAGCATCAACGCATAAAACCAGGCTCGGATGCCACTGTTGGGGAACGTAGTAATTTCAAAAAATTTCCTACGCACACGCAAGATCATGGTGATGCATAGCAACGAGAGGGGAGAGTGTTGTCCACGTACCCTCGTAGACCGACAGTGGAAGCGTTATCACAACGCGGTTGATGTAGTCGTACGTCTTCATGATCCGACCGATCAAGTACCGAACGCACGACACCTCCGAAGTTCTACACACGTTCAGCTCGATGACGTCCCTCGAACTCCGATCCAGCCGAGTGTTGAGGGAGAGTTTCGTCAGCACAACGGCGTGGTGACGATGATGATGTTCCACCGACGCAGGGCTTCGCCTAAGCTCCGCGACGATATTATCGAGGTGTAATCTGGTTAAGGGGGGCACCGCACACGGCTAAAATATCCCCCTGCCCCCGTATATAAAGGAGCAAGGGAGGAGGAGGCCGGCCCTAGGAGGGGGCGCACCAAGTGTGGAGTCCTACTAGGACTCCCTAGTCCTAGTAGGATTCCACCTCCCATATGGAATAGGAAAAGAGGAAGGGAAAAAGAGAAGGAAGGAAGGGGGCGCCCCCTTCCCTAGTCCAATTCGGACCAGACCAAGGGGAGGGGTGCGGCCACCCTTGAGGCCCTTTTCCTTCTTTCCCGTATGGCCCAATAAGGCCCAATACGTATTCCCGTAACTCTCCGGTACTCCGAAAAATACCCGAATCACTCGGAACCTTTCCGAAGTCCGAATATAGTCGTCCAATATATCGATCTTTACGTCTCGACCATTTTCAGACTCCTCGTCATGTCCCCGATCTCATCCGGGACTCCGAACTCCTTCGGTACATCAACATACATAAACTCATAATAAAACTGTCATCGTAACTTTAAGCGTGCGGACCCTTTGGGTTCGAGAACTATGTAGACATGACCGAGACACCTCTCCGGTCAATAACCAATAGTGGGACCTGGATGCCCATATTGGCTCCCACATATTCTACGAAGATCTTTATCGGTCAGACCGCATAACAACATACGTTGTTCCCTTTGTCATCGGTATGTTACTTGCCCGAGATTCGATCGTCGGTATCTCGATACCTAGTTCAATCTCGTTATCGGCAAGTCTCTTTACTCGTTCCGTAATACATCATCCCGCAACTAACTCATTAGTCACAATGCTTGCAAGGCTTATAGTGATGTGCATTACCGAGTGGGCCCAGAGATACCTCTCCGACAATCGGAGTGACAAATCCTAATCTCGAAATACGCCAACCCAACAAGTACCTTTGGAGACACCTGTAGAGCACCTTTATAATCACCCAGTTACGTTGTGACGTTTGGTAGCACACAAAGTGTTCCTCCGGTAAACGGGAGTTGCATAATCTCATAGTCATAGGAACATGTATAAGTCATGAAGAAAGCAATAGCAACATACTAAACGATCGGGTGCTAAGCTAACGTAATGGGTCATGTCAATCACGTCATTCTCCCAATGAGGTGATCCCGTTAATCAAATGACAACTCATGTCTATGGCTAGGAAACATAACCATCTTTGATTAACGAGCTAGTCAAGTAGAGGCATACTAGTGACACTCTGTTTGTCTATGTATTCACACATGTATTATGTTTCCGGTTAATACAATTCTAGCATGAATAATAAACATTTTATCATGATATAAGGAAACATATAATACTTTATTATTGCCTCTAGGGCATATTTCCTTCAATGATCACCTTCGTCACCGGCATGACACCATGATCTCCATCATCATGATCTCCATCATCGTGTCTTCATGAAGTTGTCTCGCCAACTATTACTTCTACTACTATGGCTAACGGTTAGCAATAAAGTAAAGTAATTACATGGCGTTTTTTCATTGACACGCGGGTCATACAATAAATTAAGACGACTCCTATGGCTCCTGCCGGTTGTCATACTCATCGACATGCAAGTCGTGATTCCTATTACAAGAACATGATCAATCTCATACATCACATATATATAATTCATCACATCCTTTTGGCCATATCACATCACATAGCATACCCTGCAAAAACAAGTTAGACGTCCTCTAATTGTTGTTGCATGTTTTACGTGGTTGCTATGGGTTTCTAGCAAGAACGTTTCTTACCTACGCAAAAGCCACAATGGTGATATGCCAATTGCTATTTACCCTTCATAAGGACCCTCTTCATCGAATCCGATCCGACTAAAGTGGGAGAGACAGACACCCGCTAGCCACCTTATGCATCAAGTGCATGTCAGTCGGTGGAACTTGTCTCACGTAAGTGTACGTGTAAGGTCGGTCCGGGCCGCTTCATCCCACAATGCCGCTGAATCAAGATAAGACTAGTAACGGCAAGCAAATTGAACAAATCATCGCCCACAACTACTTTGTGTTCTACTCGTGCATAGAATCTACGCATAGACCAAGCTCATGATGCCACTGTTGGGTAACGTAGTAATAATTCAAAATTTTACTACGTGTCACCAAGATCAATCTAGGAGATGCTAGCAACAAGAGAGGGAGTGCATCTTCATACCCTTGAAGATCGCTAAGCGGAAGCGTTACAAGAACGCGGTTGATGGAGTCGTACTCGCGGCGATTCAAATCGCGGAAGATCCGATCTAGCGCCGAATGGACTGCGCCTCCGCGTTCAACACACATACAGCCCGGGGACGTCTCCTCCTTCTTGATCCAGCAAGGGGAGAGGAGAAGTTGAGGGAGAACTCCAACCGACGGCATGGTGGCAATGGAGCTCGTGGTTCTCCGGCAGGGCTTTGCCAAGCACTACGGAGGAGGAGGAGATGTATGAGGAGGAAGGGGCTGCACCAAGGGAAGGGTATTGCTGCCCTCCCACCCCCTCACTATATATAGGGGGAAGGGGAGAGGGGGCCGGCCCCTCTAGATGGATCTAGAGGAGGAGGCGGCGGCCAGGGGAAACCCTAGATGGGTTTGGGCGCCCCCAACCCCTAGGAAACTTGCCCCCAAGCCGGGAGGGGCGGCTGCCCTAGGGGTGGCGCCCCCACCTCTCCTGGTCACGTGAGAGGGGTTGGGAGGGGCGCACAGCCCCTTAGTGGGCTGGTTTGCCCCTTCCCCTTGGCCCATAAGGCCCCCCAACGCTTGCCGGGGCCTCCGAAACCCCTTTCGGACATGCTGGCCATAGCCTGGTACCCCCGGAACAATTCCGGACTCCAATACCCTTCGTCCAATATACCGATCTTCACCTCCGGACCATTTCAGAGCTCCTCATCATGTCCGGGATCTCATTCGGGACTCCGAACAACCTTCGGTAACCACATATTATTTCCCATAACAACTCTAGCGTCACCGAACCTTAAGTGTGTAGACCCTACGGGTTCGGGAACCATGCTAACATGACCGAGACGTTCTCCGGCCAATAACCAACAGCGGGATCTGGATACCCATATTGGCTCCCACATGTTCCACGATGATCTCATCGGATGAACCACGATGTCGGGGATTCAATCAATCCCGTATACAATTCCCTTTGTCTAACGGTATGTTACTTGCCCGAGATTCGATCGTCGGTATCCCTATACCTTGTTCAATCTCGTTACCGGCAAGTCTCTTTACTCGTTCCGTAACGTATGATCCCATGGCTAACTCATTAGTCACATTGAGCTCATTATGATGATGCATTACCGAGTGGGCCCAGAGATACCTCTCCGTCATACGGAGTGAAAATCCCAATCTCGATTCGTGCCAACCCAACAGACACTTTCGGAGATACCTGTAGTGCACCTTTATAGCCACCCAGTTACGTTGTGACGTTTGGTACACCCAAAGCATTCTACGGTATCCGGGAGTTGCACAATCTCATGGTCTAAGGAAACGATACTTGACATTAGAAAAGCTCTTAGCAAACGAACTACACGATCTTGTGCTATGCTTAGGATTGGGTCTTGTCCATCACATCATTCTCCTAATGATGTGATCCCGTTATCAATGACATCCAATGTCCATGGTCAGGAAACCATAACCATCTATTGATCAACGAGCTAGTCAACTAGAGGCTTACTAGGGACATGTTGTGGTCTATCTATTCACACATGTATTACGGTTTCCAGTTAATACAATTATAGCATGAACAATAGACAATTATCATGAACAAGGAAATACAATAATAACCATTTTATTATTGCCTCTAGGGCATATTTCCAACAGTCTCCCACTTGCACTAGAGTCAATAATCTAGTTCACATCACTATGTGATTGTAATGAATCCAACACCCATGGGGTTTGTTCATATCTCGCTTGTGAGAGAGGTTATTAGTCAACGGGTCTGAACCTTTCAGATCCGTGTGTGCTTTACAAATCTCGATGTCATCTTGTAGATGCAGCTACCATGCGCTACTTGGAGCTATTCCAAATAACTACTCTACTATACGAATCCGGTTCACTACTCAGAGTCATCCGGATTAGTGTCAAAGTTTGCATCGACGTAACCCTTTACGACGAACTCTTTTACCACCTCCATAATAGAGAAAATTCCCTAGTCCACTAGTTACTAAGGATAAGTTCGACCACTGTCATGTGATCCATTCCTGGATCACTACTGTACCCCTTGACTAACTCATGGCAAGGCACACTTCAGGTGTGGTACACAGCATAGCATACTGTGGAGCCTACGTCTAAAGCATAGGGGACGACCTTCGTCCTTTCTCTCTCTTCTGCCGTGGTCAGGTCTTGAGTCTTACTCAATACTCACACCTTGTAACACAGCCAAGAACTCCCTCTTTTCTGATCTATTTTGAACTCCTTTAAAATCTTGTCACGCTATGTATTCATTTTGAAAGTACTATTAAGCGTTTTTGATCTATCCTTATAGATCTTGATGCTCAATGTTCAAGTAGCTTAATCCAAGTTTTCCATTGAAAAACACTTTGCAAATAACCCTGTATGCTTTCCAGAAATTCTACATCATTTTTGATCAACAATATGTTAACAACATATACTCATCAAAAATTCTATAGTGCTCCCACTCACTTCTTTGGAAATACAAGTTTCTCATAAACTTTGTATAAACCCAAAATCTTTGATCATCTCATCAAAGCGTACATTCCAACTCTGAGATGCTTACTCCAGTCCTTAGAAGGATTGCTGGAGCTTTGCATACTTGTTAGCATCTTTCAGGATTGACAAAACCTTCTGGTTGTATCACATACAACCTTTCCTCAAGAAAATTGTCGAGGAAACAATGTTTTGACATCCTCTCTGCAAGATTTCATAAATAATGCAGTAACTGCTAATATAATTCCAACAGACTCTTAGCATCGCTACGAGTGAGAAAGTCTCATCGTAGTCAACTCCTTGAACTTGTCAGAAAACATCTTAACGACAAGTCGAGCTTTCTTAATGGTGACACTTACCATCATTGTCTGTCTTCCTTTTAAAATCCATCTGCACCCAACAGCCTTACGACCATCAAGTAGTTCTTCCAAAGTCTATACTTTGTTTTTATACATGGAGGAAGAGGGTGCGACAGCAGTTCCAAATCGAGAGGGAAAGGCGAAGAGTCGGTGGACGGTTGCCAGTTTGCCACGGTACACGAAGAGGTGCCCCGGCCTACACGTCCTTTCGGAAATTGTACAAAAGGACTCGCCGTCTTCTCACTGACATGTTGGAACGGGACCACATGTCAACGAAACATGGTGTGTAATTTCTCGTGCAAAATGCGATCTGGCCGCGTTGGTCCGAGGTGCCGCATTAGTTATCGACCTTTATTTTTTAACATACAATCTGAGTGGATAGCTCCTGTGGTCATCACATGTGAGCAGATATATAGGTGGGCTAGGTGGGCAGGCGGCAACAATCTAAGTGCTAAAAGAGTTGATCTGGAAAAAAGAGTTGATCCAATGCTTGGTTTTGTTTGGATTTTCCAACTATGACCAGTGGATAGAGTGGATCAATGGCTTACGTTCAAAGTTATTCTTATTCTATAGAATGGTATAGGAACGTGGAGAGATTTGGTTGATTTTATATCGCTGAATAATATAAAATATTATGAGTGCACACGCTCCACCCCGAGGTTTGTAGCTCCTTCTCGGCCATCGGGAATCTATGTTCTTCCACTCTTTCGTTTAAGACATGAGCTTTGTTCATCCTGTTGCCGACACGCGGGACATCTATATGCCTCCATTTTACAAAATCATACTATATGCCTCCATGACACGCGGGACATCTAGCATCAAGGTGGCATGTCATGCAAGAAAATGGAGATATGCAGTGCGTAAGTGAGTCGTGCACTTCGATGGCACCTAGTACTATGCAATATTCTTTCTCCTCGATGGCACGTGAATAGTGCATGTACTCAATGACAGAGCACGGGATGGTAGCCATGGACATGGTCGGCCCTTTTTGAAGAGAGTACTAATAAATAACTTTGATGTGTCCCGTCAACCCGCAGAACGACGAGAACTTGCTTCCTACGCCTTCTCCCTCACCAACGCGTGCACGGTGGCTCGCAGCACGAGGAGAAACTTTTGCTTACAAGCGGTGGACGTGCAGCAGTTCATTTGGTGTCAGATTGCCAAAAGTATTACTGTAGTACCATAATTATTGTTCGACTTCCAGAAGAGGAGAAGAGCCAAGCGCAAGGTCACCTACTAACCTAGTACAATACTACTATAGCCAAAGCCGGTCCACCTTTTTAGAGCATGGTTAATTAATATAGGCGGCTCTTGCAGCGGCACATCATTTAGAGCAAGTACTCTCTTCGTAGGAACAAAGGAAGTGAAACAAAGGTTGGAGTGGATGCTAGATTGCCAATTAAAACATGATTACATAGGAAAAAATCCTATAGCATTTTATCCTATGAATCAAACGACCAATGTAGGAAAATTATGAGGGGGGTCTCTCCAACAGTGTTCCTTGGCTTGCACCTAGCATCACGGTGGTCGAACTTGGAGTCATTCATCTGGTACACGTGGCATCTCAGATCTGGACACAAGGTGACGTGACCTCTCACTTCCTCCGCCAGTTGAAGCGGCGCGCCGGTGGAGGGCTAGCATACTCCAATATTAGGTTGGCTCTATGTGATGTGGCAACTTCATATACTAGCCGGATGTTGGCTATACTACTACGGTACTCACACTCCAAGAAGTGACTCGAAAACCATTCATAAATTGAGTCTATGACATGCATTTGCAAGTGAAATGTACCATTCATTAAATACAACAAGTCATCAACACACAACGACAACGAGGATACATGTTGGATTATAGATTATTTCCAACAAAACATTCTAGCAAATACTAAAGTTTTTATCACACAACAAATAACAAGCAATGAAATGAACTTTAACTCAACCAATCCTCGGCGTTGGAAACGCTTGCTTTGAACCATAGGTGCTCTGGGAAGGGCCAGCTATTGTCAATATCGAGAACAACGCAGGACTGATCATCCAGGCTGAAGTGGCATATATCAGGAACAGGGTAGGGAACCACCGAAATGTCCGAGGTATAGATACAGTTGCTTCTCATAAATGGTAGTAACGTTGTGTCAACAGCAGTTGGATTGCCTTTCACCATCATTGGATAGTTTTGTCCAAGGAAGAGCGGGTTTGCTCCAAGACTATCAATACTGAACCAGGGAGAAGGTGTTGCCGCTAGCACACTAGTATCCGTCCTGAATACCATGCAACGGGTGTTGGAATAGGTCAGGAGAGGGCGACCATGGGAGACAACACATGCTTCCTCAGTAGTAACAGTCTGAGTGCACTGTATACAGACAAGAAGAGGTGATCCATCGGAATTAGTTGTCAGGCACCACTGAGTATATAAGTTCTGCTCCTCCTCATGCTTGTGATCATCACCATCATCATCTCCCCCTTGCTTATAAAATTTTTCAAGTATAGGTGGTGGAATGTTCACAGGACCTTGGAAACACAAGAAGAAGGTTAATTAGTAAAGGGAAACTTGCTAACCCGCATGCATGTGGATGAAACAATTATAATTACGGTGGAAGACAAACATACCGAAACTACGAGGATCCCATGCAAAAACAGTGCCACGAGTGGTGGCAGCAAACACAAGATCCTCGTATTCAATTGCATCACAGTACACATCCGTGTATAGAAACTGATTTTTGAGCAATATCCATCCAGTCGAACCACGAAGGACGGCAACAAGCTTGTCGAAGATAGCAACAACTTGATAGTTCTTGTAATTCCAAGAGCGGTTGGGAACTCAACAAATTGCTATCTTCAGTAGACGACAGTCACCATGATCGTATTTGAACGTACGTAGATCATCTGTGTGCTTAACCTCAGGGCACTCTGAGATTTTTGGAAGTGCAATCCACTGACGAGTGTACACATTCACAAGTTCCACTCGCAATTGTACCCAATATAAACAACCCAATCTCCATTTGCACCAGCCCAGGACTTACCCTTAAGCGATGGCATCTTGACATCACACGTATCATTATCAAGCGGCATCAACTTGCAAGGCGAGGCCTCCGTCGTCCGCGCCCATGCGAACAGGCTTATAGCGAAGAAGATAAGGGAGATCAAACCGCTCCTGGACCCTTGGGTTCCTTGTAATGATGTTATTAGTTGAGTCGAGAATGGGCTTGAACGAACCTGCCATGCTAGCCGAGGTGATGACGTCGCACTGATCAATGAGTTCCCCCACCACGTCATCTTTCAAATCAGGGCAAGAATAACGAGGTCATTTCCGGCTTGTTCCCTCCATGGAGAAGACGATCGAACAATGGCAGAAGGAAGGGTGAAGGAAAATGGAGGAGGGAGGAAGAGCGTGCGACAGCAGTTCCAAATCGAGAGGAAAAGGCGAAGAGTCGGTGGACGGTTGCTAGTTTGCCACGGTACACGAAGAGGCGCCCCGGCCTACACGTCCTTTCGGAAATTGTACAAAAGGACTCGCTGTCGTCTCACTGACATGTTGGAACGGGACCACATGTCAACGAAACATCGTGTGTAATTTCTCGTGCAAAATGCGATCTAGCCGCGTTGGCCCGAGGTGCCGCATTATTTCTCGACTTTATTTTTTAATGGCATGCCGTTCAGTTTTGAAGCACGACTAACTGGCACTGTTTGCAGAGAAAATATAAACTACTCTACCACTACTCCACCTCTAGTACTAGTAGTATAAAAAGATATATAGGCTGGAGCTTCAGAGCTTTCTTGCTAAGGGCTGCCCACTTGCTTCTCACACTATCACCCTCTCTCCAGATCTAAAAAAGACGGCCTCTCTCTCCCTCCTCACCGGTGGTCACAAATCCGCCGGGGAAGAAAAGGACATGCAGTGTTGACGCACTCGTCGTTGGCGAGCGAGGTCATGCACTAACGACAAGGCCGTCCTCTCAGACCTAGCGCCCGCGTGGGATGGCCTCCGTCCCCAAGCTCGCTGTCGTAGTGCACGTGGAGGACGATGACCATGAGCGAAGCCACTTCCCGTCGACCCTCAGGTATGCTACCTCTTTTCGAACCATACCCTTGTTCTATTGCCCCATCTGCCATGTCGCTGCATGTGGATCTTTTTCCACTCCACCATCTTCCCAATTTGCTATCCTCTGCTCTGCTGGTCACGTAGACGAAAACCTTAATTTGCACTATTAAAGGAAACCCTACTTCATGCAGACTAATCCATGTCTGGGTTGAATAAGGAAAGGAAGGAAGACTGTACTGTCCAAGAGAGTAGGCATCGAACCCGCATCTAGGTTGAGAAGGGGAAAATCAGTAGCTAAGGAACGAGTCTCGTGTCTCTTGGTTGAAGAAGGGTAGAACGGCATGACAACGCAATAGAGAATGACCAGGTCGATCGGTTTGTTGTCCTCACATAGGAAAAAGGTGGCTAAACATAACAAAAATGGGACGTAATCCACATATGCTGCCTGGATATTTGTTGCTCTGGGCAACCATACCTCCCTCACCACTCTATGCGTCCGTGGAAGTACATCGTACTGGTGCGCCCACTGTCCGAATGGGCCTCGCATGCTCTTAGTCTAACTTTTTTGCTGATAGTATAACCCAGCAGTCAAGTCAAGCAATGCTACTGCTAAAGTGATGCCACATTTAACTAATGCCGCACTCAGTCTAATGCCACCGATAAATTTAAGCAATCTCATTTAATGTCACTAGATTATTTCAGGGTTAGCTGTTGATTGTGGATGTATTAAAGATTTTTCAACTAAGGCATTCTAATGATGTTGCACAGCCAGTATACCAACGATGAAACTTGTTACTACCTTCAGATTTTTGCACTGTTAATGCTTATAGATTACATACCTCACTTTCATGAGATAAGTTAATTTTTTTGTACAGTGTCACCAAAATGCCAAGGCGCTGATGTCATTTTATTTTGGTTAAACTGCACAAAAAATTATGAAGACAAGAGGAAAGGTTAAGAGTGGGCACCTCCTCCTCCGGCTATTCTCTTGATTCGTTCGATCAAGTTTTTATGTTTGATCGATTATCAAGATTGGGATAGCAATTTTTAAGGTCCCCTCGAGTTCGAAATGATATTTACCTTGGAGGTACATGGTTTGCAATTTTTTTATACTGTCATTAGTTAATAATGCTAGTTACCTTCAAACTTTTGTATTTAGTTTAATCCTCATGCACAGCTAGTATACCAATGCTGAAACGTGTTACCTTTACATTTTGTATTGTTAATTCTTATAGAAATCTTCCAGTGCCTGAGTTAAGGGTGTATATTTGTAGTATTCGAAATTTCGAATGGTGTTGCATTAGCGTATGGACATAAATAAAGGGTGGCAAGCTTTCCCCAGATATGTCCTCAAGAAAACTACTACCTGTTTTTCTAAATACTAGTAGACGTTTGGGTACTTTAAACTGAACCGCAAAAACCTCTTATATTAAGGAACAGAGGGTGTAGAGTTCACTCAAATTATCCCGGTAAAGCTAGTCACACCTTTGTTAAAATTAATGTTCATTATGTTATCGGAGGAGGTCTATAAGTTTGTCTCTAATGCCTGTCGACTACATACCTGACATCATGATGTAATGTTAAGTCATTTCCTTTTGTACAGTGTCACTGAATTGTCAAGGCGGTGATGGCATTTTATTTTAGTTGAACTGCACAAAATATGCTTAAAAGAAGAGGAAAGGTCACGAATCGATCATTCTTTCAGAAAGAACTATATATGCCTTTCTGACATCAGCCTCTGTTGCCTTATTTATTCCTTCAAAAAGGTGGTTAGAAACAGTCTTGCTACCTTTTCCCATTAAGAAATTGGAATGCTTATATTTGTGAGTCTATGCTTCAACTAGTGACACTTTTATAGTAATCACACATTCAATATCTATGCAAACAGGGATGCTCGAGTTTAGTGGAACTGCACAAAAAGTCCAACTGGTTCAACATTAGGAGCATGTTTTCTCCCAAACCTTTATATCCAATTGGTGGCACTATGAGCTGTTCATTAAGAAGGTACATGGTTTGCTACTATCTTGCTACTCTTTTTGTACTGTCATTAGATAGTAATACTAGTGGTTTGCATGTGAATTTATTGGTAGGGTGGACCTACATTGGAGGTGCAGGACATGATTCAATGACTGGATGCTCAATTTCGGTTGTATCGATTTCACCTCTTCCATCACTGCGAACATGGATATCCTTGGTCTGATGAAGAATAGGCGCTATATTTCTGCTCTGAACAAGCAAATCAATTCAGTATGAAATTGTCCAGGGCAAAACATGACAGATCTAAGCGGAAGGGACATGTTTAAACCAAAAATACAAGGTGGGGTATATGTTTACTAGCTGCTTGATATTTGTGCAGACAGAGATGTCTGCCCATTGCTATTTAGCAAACACACAAAGTGACCGCAATTTTGGTTGAACTGCACAAGAGAATAGTATAGTCACTGCATGCAGTGCCATTTGAAAATAGACACAGAAAGATTGGATAGTCACTTCATGGACTACAGAAAAGTAGACTGTACTATTTATTGGCCAACACTAGGTGCTTCATTGCTTTGGTCTGATTATACAATGGGCATCATTTTGCCTAAGTTAAAGTTTGTATTCCGAAAATAGTCTCGCCGTGTGATCAAGTGAAGACCAAATCATATTGCAGTGGATGTTCCTCCATCATGTGTGGTTCATTCCCATGGTTCCAGCTGTTGGTGAAACCACTTACGTTTGCAAGAGGAATTGTAGACTTCACAAACAAGTTTGTCATTCAGTCTGTACTGAATGTTGGCCAAGAGAAGCATCCATGTAAGTAGGAAGAACATATGTTTTTTCTAGATCTTTGCTTTTGGAGCTACATATTTGTATATGATCTGTGAATCATTGAGATGCATTAACATGTTGATCTTATGTATGGGAATCGTACTAGTTGGTTTTAGTTGTGGCTGATATTTGCTTTTGGAGCTACATATTTGTATATGATCTGTGAATCATTGAGATGCATTAACAGTTCCTTATATCTGTTCGCTCAGTGTTTACAAGTTACCGATCGATCACTAGCTAGCCTACTAATGCGCTCCTGGCTGTTTTAGTTGCGACGCAAGATCCGAAGTGGCAGTTTTTTGAATAAAAATGCCTACCTCTGAAGAAACTGACAAGCTGCTCTGAAGAAAATGCCATGCGAATCTGAAGAAACTGCTAGCAAAAACGTTTACAAATGCCTTATCTCCCAGCTAAAGTTCATCAATTAATGCCCTCGGCTGCGACTCGTTGCATGCTGCTCCGCGTACTGGCTGCGAGCGATTTTGAGTGCCCGCATGCAGTCGGCCGTAATTATCGCAGCTAACTGATGCGAAAAAGATGCGCTTTAATTGTTGCGGGCCTTTTAAATCCGTGGAATCATTATTGACAAGGAGGGAGATGATTCGAGTGCACTCATTTGACCGTAATGCCGGCGTGCGACCCAGCACGGACGGGACGGGACGACACAGTCAGAATTTCAGTTTCTCTAGTTTTCCACGGTAAGCTGGCGCGCTAAGCCATGCCTGCTTCATTATGCATTGAATTCCGATGACCGTCGCGCTACCTTCCACTTATAAGTACTGTTTCTCGGCCTTCTATGGTGGCACCGTGACCCAACTCGCCCTATCCTCATAAGCCCCCACCGGCCCGACGTTGCTCGCCACATATCCTCGCTCTGGCCACGTCCGCCATGCCCCCGCCCGTCCGTGATAAGCGTGGCCGGAGGCGGTCACCGCCGGAACTAGTGTTCGGTTTTTCACCGGAAGGCAGACGGAGGGAGGAGGCATTCTATCGGTCTTTAGATGGCAATGCGGAGATCGTGGACTTGTTGGAGCGCGACCGCCTGGCGGAGGAGCAGGAGTTGTTGGAGCGCGACCGATTGGCGGATGAGCAGCGTATCGCCGATTTGCCCCGCCAGCGGGACATGGAACAGCAGCGCACCGACGCTCTGAGTCGCGAGCAGAGCGCCCGCACGTGGGCCGACTACGTGGAGGCCGGCGCCCGGCAAATAGCCCTGGAGGCTGTCGGGCACGCACGCGTTCGCGACGCCGATTTTTACTACCAGCCCGTCAAGTGGGTTTCCCGCTTAGAAGCCGAAGCTTCGGTGGACCACGCCGGCATGGAAAGGGCCAATGCGCGCGAGCAACGCGCCCTATCGCACCTCTGGCAAGTCCGAGGCGAGGCGGAGGACGCCGGTGCCGGCGTTTAGCGTGTACCGCAGATGGCGGCCGGCATCGTCTAGTTAGCTAAGAGTAAGTTAGTACTTGTACGCTACTAGAGTATTAGTGGAAGTAGATAGTTAACTTGGCTATGATGGTTGTCAACATGGAAGTTCAGTACTCTATATGTGGATCAGACCTGTTACTTTGCTCTGAATGTTGAACTTTCCGTTTGAACATATGGAATGGGCTGTTATTTTTTTAATGGGTTGTATTTGTCCTCCACGGGTTTAGAGGCTGACTTGTGGGCCTACCAAGTTGACGCGTACATAACCAGGAGATGATTGTACGTGGAGAGGATGACAGCAGGGACCCGCCAAGGTCATGGCAGTACGCAAGCAAAGTGCCTCCTTATTTCAATCCAATAAAAAAAATGGCTCCTCGTAATGGATTTCTGACATCTGGGTCCCATGCCATTGTCAACGTAGTCAATAAACAAGCGAGTTGCACAACGAGCGACTGACATCAGGGACCCAACAGCTCGCCCAGTTATTGTTGTTTTGGGTTAATTTGATAAATGCCACTCCAAATCGGGTGTTTCTAAGAAATGCCATTGCAATTTCCAAACTTCAAAAAATGCCATTTCATGCCATCCCCGGTGGCATTTTTGAAGTCTGGAGTGGCGTTTTTCAAAGTTTGCAAATTGCAGTGGCGTTTTCCAAAGTTTGCAAAAATTGCTGTGGCATTTTTCAAAGTTTGGAAATTGCAGTGGCATTTTTATGAATCGCCATATTTCTTGTGGCATTTATCTAATTTGTTTTTGAGACGGAAGCAGGGTGTCAACTGGGCTGTGCGCGGCACTCTGGCATGTCTAGACAGCCTTCTCTTTTATGTTTACCACACACCAGCCCAGTAGTTTTTTTTCTTTCTGAAAATGGCTAGCCCAGTTTTTTTGTGATTTGCCAAGTAAGTCGCTTTGTCAGGCCTATTGGGCTGCAAATCTTTCAAGACGAGGAGAGCTTCATTCGGCTGGACGAGAAAATGGCCTATCCGTAATGAGAAATGGGCTGTACATTTTTAAAACACATCAAACCGGCAATTACTTTCAAATTTCTTTTTTTCATTTCAAGATTTTAAATTGCATTAATTTTTATGCGTGGAAAATTTGTTGGATTTTATATTGATATACATTTATTTTTAAAATGAGTTTGAATGTGACTCGAAATTTCAGGATTAAAAACAGTTCGGACCGCACCAAAATATGCAACATTTCGTATAATTTTTTAACCGTGACCACAATATGGGCTGTAATGCTAACAAAAAGAATATGGGCTCCAAAAAAACCTTTAGAATGAGCAAATGGGCTGTAAATTATTAGAAATAATGGCAGATGGGTTGTATGCTGTATTCCACAGATTTGAGGCTTTCCTAAAAAAAGGTTGACGCACAAGCAGTGACTGTTGGATGTCCATCCAATGGCCGTCGTGCTTCTTCAATCTCTGCTCTTCCTACTCCTGCCGCTCAAACAAGCGCCGGCAGGACTGCCTGCTCCCTCCTCCCCGCGGCCGGCTGTGCTGCCGCGCAGGCTTCACCGCCCCACCGTACTCCCATCGCTGGCCTAGCCATCCCTCTACTCACCCACACCTGTTGTTATTCTCCGGCGACGGCAGACGAACCAGTAAACCCTCGTATAGTCGTACTCCCCTCCGCATGGGAAACAACTGCCGAGTCTTCCCTGCCTCCGTGTCGTTCCCTTCCTAGGCCTCGCCGTCATCCACCGCCCTGGTGCTCCCAGCGCGGCCTGGTCAACGTGGTCAACGACCGACATGCATCTGAAGTGGACTGTACGTGGAGAGGCTGACAGCTGGGTCCACGGCCGCACGCAAGGAAATGCCTCCTTATTACGCGCAAAATAATGATTCCTCCACCTGACATCTGGGGCCCACCGAAAGGGCCTCTGTATTTCAGGAAAAAAACATTACCGCCGCTGACAGCTCGAACCCACCAGCTATATCTTTGCATGCAAGGAAGTGCGTCCTTATTACGCACAAAAAAATGAATACTCCCCCTGCTAGCTGGGACCCAGTATAGTGGCAGGCTGACTTGTGGGCCTACTAAGTTGACGGGGACGGAGGGCTTTGTCAACTTAGTCAATATGCACGATTCTAGCTCCAGTGACCGTATGATGTCCATCCAACGGCCGTAGTGCTTCTTCAATCTCTGGTCTTGTTGCTCCAGCCGCCCAAAGCAGCGCCAGTCGTGCCGCATGCTCCTGCCTCCCGTGGCCGGCTGTGCTGCCGCGGAGAGCTCACCGCCCCCTACTATTCCCACCGCTGGCCAGGCCCTGCGGCGACGGCAGCCTCACACCGCAGCCGAACCATTGAACCCTCGTACTCCTCTCTGCGCGGGCTTCCACTGCCGCGTCTTCCCCGGCTCCGCGTGATCCCCTTCCTAGGCCTGGCCGTCGTCCACCGCCCTGGTGCTCTCGGCGCGGTGTGGTCAACGTGGTCAAGGAACGGCTTCCATCGGACGTGGACTGTACATGGAGACGCTGACAGCTGGGTTCACAGCCGCAGCAAGGAAGTGCCTCCTTATTACGCGCAAAATAATTATTCCTCCACCTGACAGCGGGGACCCACCGGACGGGCCACCGTATTTCGCGAAAAAAACGTTTCCCCCTGACTGCGGGGACCTGCCAGCTACATCTTCGCACGCAAGGAAGTGCGTCCGGGCAAAAAAAAACGATTCGCCCCCCTGACTGCTGGGACCCACCAGCTCATCTTCGCAGGCAAGGAAGTGCCTGATAGTCGGGACCCACCTGGTCGAAGCGTATGTAGCATTGTCATTCTGGTCGCGAACGTGTACGTACATACTGGTCGATGTAGAGGCACGCACGTGTCGTAGTAGAGGAGCGCACGTAGCATGTACACGTACGTACAGTGGCCAGTGTGCAAGAAAGAAAATACGGCCACGTACGTACATACGGGCAGGGTCTCGAACGCCTACTCGCGCATACGTACGGCCAGGGCTCATGTACATGGCTGGGTCGGAACGGAGAAACAGCGTCGTCGTCGTGTTCATGGGGAGCCAACCGGCTGGGTCGGAATGGAATGCGTCGTCGTGTTCATCGGGAGGGCTTGGACGGAACAACCGATGGAAACGAGGCCTGGCGTACTGCAGAACGGAGGAAACGGCCTTATGTTCGACCGGCCACGTTTGAAATGGGATCCTGTTCATCGGGAGGGGTCTGGCGTACCGAAAAACGGAAGAAATGGACCTCCTACGGTCGAAACGGGGGTCCTGTTGATCAGGAGGGGTGTGGCGTACCGCAAAACGGAGGAAACGGACTTGTGTTGGAGCGCTACAGTCGAAACGGGGGTCCTGTTCATCGGGAGGGGTGTGGCGTACCGCAAAACGGGACTCCACGGGATACTGTTAATCTCCACCGTCGACCCCCTCCAGCCTCCACGGGCTACTGTTCATCCACCGTCGACCTCCTCCAGCCTCCATCTGCGACTGTTCATCCACGGGCTCCTGTTCATCCAGCCTCCACCACGCGCTACTCCACCGGCTACTGTTCAACCAGCCCTCTCCACGGGCTCCTGTTCAACCACCCCTCCACGGGCTACTGTTCATCCAGCCCTCCACCGTCTACTGTTCATTCTGCCCTCCACGGGGTGGTCCTGTTCATCCTACCCTCCACGGGGTCCTGTTCATCCAGCCCCAACCGGCTCGATCGATCGGGGTCCTATTCATCCAGAGGCAACACCACGGGGTCCTGTTCATCCACCCCCACCGGGGACTGTTCATCCAAACCCCCCAGCAATGCTCACTGTTCATCCAGAGGCAGCATCGATCGGCTTCAGTTAGCAGTAGTAGCGAAGGAATCGCTCGATCGGGTTTAGTTAACAGCCATCGATCGATCGCTCGGGTTCAGTAACGCGTAGCCTGCAGTGCAATCACTCGGGTTCAGTTAGAGCCCAACGCCTCGCTCGGGTTCAGTTAGAGCCCAACGCCTCGCACCCACGCGCGTGCGTGTACGAGAGAAACGCGCATCGCTCGGCCCCGACCACCCACCGTAACCGGGAATACCCCGGTATTTTCCTCGCCCTCGCTTCTAGCACGGTTTTGTCCGTCATGGACGGCCGAAAGAATGTCATGCAGCTGCGTCTCTGACCCACCCAGGACGAAAAGCCCATTTTCTGCCATGATTTTTTGTCATAGAAGTAGGACCCCACCACATCTATGATGATACCGGGTTTTGTCACAATTATCGTCATAGAAGTGTCATAAGTATGACAGAAAAAATTTTGTTCGGCCCAAAATGTCACGGATGTGTCTTTTTTTGTAGTGTATCCACTTTCACTTGTCTATGAACTGTACAGGCAACCCAGAAGTCCTTTACCGCGGACGCGGCTATTCGAATAGATGATGTTAACCCTGCAGGGGTGTACTTCTTCACACACGCTCTCACCACTTACCGTCGATTACACGACATGTACTCGGCAACCTTCAAGCGGAAGCCCAACGAGGGTGTCGGCCACGGCCTACCTAAACACTCAAGTCTCTAGTCCAGGTTTATCGCCTATTCAGGTTCCATCCGCAAGGAGTCCGGCCGAGGCTTCCACATACGACCCCGAACGATGTATACAGCGTTCTGTGACACCAAACGGGCGCCCGGCATACCCGGCCACGTGCCTACCGCATCACAGCCCACCCCTCGGGTCAGCGCTGTACACGGCCTCCAGCATACTACAAACACCAGAAACTACTTGCAACTCCTGGACAGAGGACAAGGGTGGTTAAGAAGCCGAGAGAGTCAATTAAGGATCCCAATGTGTGGTAGTAGCTGTTCATGGATCACAAACACAGAACTCAGTTCCTGAGGACGGTTTCAATGAGACAACCCACCATGTACTCCTACATGGCCTCTCACTGCTACCTTTACCAAATTGTGTTCACACACTTAGCTCTCAACAATAGGACATGCTCACACACCTCCAATTCATCCCCGATGAATCAGACCTGACTCAACTCAAAGCAGTAGCAGGCATGACAAACAAGCATGAATGAGTAGGCACATCAGGGCTCAAACAACTCCTACTCATACTAGTGGGTTTCATCTATTTACTTTGGCAATTACAGGTCATGCAGAGGAAAGGGGTTCAACTACCGTAGCATGTAACAGTTGAATCGTTGTTGTCCTAATGCAGTAAAAGAGAGCAGAAGCGGGAGAGTGGGATTGTATCGGAATGAACAAGGGGTTTTTTCTTGCCTGGAACTTCTGAAGATAATATAACTCTTCATCGGTGTCATCGATCTCAACGTCGGAACCACGTCTACTGAGAGGGGACAAGTACCGGCAACAGAGAATGAACACAATCAATGCAATGCAACAATATGATGCATGATCATGACATGGCAATATGCTGTGGTTTGAGCTAATGCAACTAGAAACCAGATTAAATGAAGTTGGTTTGAACCAAGGGTTCAAATTCAAACTCCATATGTGCTTATTTAAATGCCAATTATTCAAGTTTCCATATACAGCAACCTTAGGTTGTTCAAACATGCATGCAAATGGTACAGATGGATAGATTGGATTTTTCTGATCATTTTTCATATGTAATTTGTTTGATTTGGAGTTACGAATTAATTACTATGAATTTTAGAAGTTTTAGCTATTTTCTGAAATTTCCTGAATTATTTTAAATCCAAAAAATCAATTACTGCGTTAGCATTGTGCAAGCATGACATCGGCAAGTCAACTGAGGCTGACCAGGTCAAACTTGACCAGTGGGTCCCACTGGTCAGTGACATAGTGCTGGTCAGGGTCACTGACCCGTGGGCCCGGTCAACGGCCACGTCAGCACGGTTAAAACTGACGTGTGGGGCCACCGTGATAAATCTAAGCAGGAATAAACTGGGGTTAATTAGCGCATGGGGCCCATACGTCAGTGAGCTAGGGAGGTTAGTTAGCCCCGTCGTTACAGCTAATGACGGTGCCTCGTCAGCGGTCGCCGGGGTTAGTCGCCGATGACCTCACGGTGCGGCGGCGGCTCGCCGGCCGGGCGATTCCGGCCACAAGAGCTCATGCTCTTGGGCTCTACGGAACCAGCGCGATGAGGTGCTTCAGATCATGACCGTGCCTGGCCGTGGGGTCGTCCGTGGTGACGGCAAGGAGCTCGGCCGCAGCAGCCGGAGCTCGGGCGTGAGCGCAGGAGGCGATTCGGGTGCAGGCGGGGAAGCTAACGTGCTAGGGAGGGCGTGCGCAAAGCGGCGAGTGCGATGGACACGACAGGCGGACCAAAAGGTCGTCGTAGTTGTGTCGGCGGCGAGCGCAGGCGTCGGCGCGTGCAGGTGCGTGTGGCACAGCGGCTACGGCATGCGAGAGGGAAAACGGAGGGAGGGAGAAGATTCAGTGGCTCACGGCGGTTGCGACGATCATCAAAGTGGGCTCGGGGAAGGTCGGACGACGAGGGGGCATCTCCGGCGATCTGGGGGGCAGAAGGTTGAAGACAACGGCGTCGGCGGCGTTCGGGGGCGTCCGGCATTGCTTGACTCAGCGGAGAGTGTGAGGGCGACGGGGCGATGCTCCTGGGCATGTCCAGGGGCGAGGGGGAGGCATTAGCCGCGGTGGTGCTTGTCGACGGCGACGGTGGCGCTCGGACCGTGCGAAAGGGAGAGAGACAGAGGGGAGGAGGAGCATGGGGAGGGTGAGAGAAGACCAGAGGCGTTGCGTGGCGACGCAGGAGGCGTCTAGGGCGGCGAGGGAGCAGCTAGGCAGGGAGGAGGTGGCCGGCGCGTGCGTGCGCGCGTCGGGCACACGCCCTCCTGCCTACTGGCAGGAGGTTGAAGACGGTGGCGGCTGTGGTGGGCTGGGCTACTGCTGGGCTGCATAGTGCTGGGCCTCTGGGCTGAAGGTAAGCGCCAGGTATTTCCTCTCTCTCTCTTTTCCATTTCTGTTTCAGTTTTTTTCTATTACTTTTATTCTGTTTTGAATTAGTAAAAATACTAATTCATTTTGAAAAATCTTGAAAATGATTGTTGCATATGTTTGGATTATTCCAACAACCTTAAAATACTTTCAAGATTATTTAGACATTTAAAATTATTTATAGGATTTAAATGTCCAAATGCAAATACTTATGATTTAATTCAAAAATCCAAAAATGACCTAGAAAGGTGTGCACCATTTTTGTCAGAGATTCTAAACCAATTCAAAAATGATGAACTTTTCTAAAGAGCATTCTGGGTTCTTGAAAATGTTTTTAAGTTGAACCTATTTGATTTAATTTTGGTGCTAGGGTTTGTCATCCCCATTTCAATTTTAATTGAAAAATTAACATGATGCATGGACGCTTTAAGGCAACTAATGGCAAGCAAATTCTAGGGCTGTGACAACTCACCCCTACTAAACAAGAATCTCGTCCCGAGAGTCAAGATGTGGGGTAAGAAGACAAAAGGGGACACAACCTAACACGATCTACATGATCCAATTGCCCTTCTCGAAGATGTTGATTCATTGCTCCAGTTAATGTTGGCGTCTTTGCCTTCGAGACCTTCATCTAGCATGATGACGATAGAGAAAAACTCTACAAGATTTGATCTTCATAAAGATCGAGCAAGTCACGAACAACTCATGGAATGAGATGAAAGAATGCCTCTTGAGCTAAAACACAAGACACTCATCGAGGTGAAAGGAAATAGATGGCGATGGCTCGATTTGGTAGGAAACAATTCCACGCTTAAGAGGGTGGTGAGCGGTTGTTGACGTAGCGAGGAGTTGAGTTGCCATGATCCCATAACGAGACATCTTAAAGAAGGTGACTCGCAGAAATATTCCCTTAAGTGGCAAAAAGAATTACTTTTGATACAAAGATCATTGAAACTCTTTATACCAGCCTAAGGCAATCACAAACGATCGTGTGAAGGAGCTCGAAGGAATGGCATACTCGGAGTAGAATGAATGATGTGGACTACCTTGTTGAAGACAATGCAATGAATGATTTCGCTTATCATCGGAAATGGATGGGACCCATGGTAGGACCACTTTTGAAGGTGATCCTGAGCAGCAACTGCTAAGAAGGGCGGCCCATGGTAGATTGGCACAATGGCGGTGCAAGCTGGGAACAAAATGCAAATGCTGGGAATGTTCCAACCATCATATCTGCGTGAGATTCGGATCTGGTTGGTAACAGGATATTTCAGACAACATGTCTGGAGAAGGAAAGGTTGCAACACAAATCGACGAGATGATGTTGCGAGATTCTCGGGAAATGAACTATGGTAGTAAGCTCCAAAACATGAGCTGGTTCTGCTACATACATGTGAACACACTGTCCCAGACAAGCATGACCATGTAGTGGTCTTATAATAAAACACTACCGAGTTCGGTGGGGAGCCATCAACGAGGATATCGAAGTCCTTGCGTAAGGCATGCTCTTAAGAAGGAACTTCTTCTCCTGGAACAAATCAATCAGTGGCTTGGTGTACTAGGAGATGCATATGGAATGGAGGTAGCGAGCCTGTCAAACCATAGCATACCTCGCACATGCATGACTAACTTGGGATGATTCCAAAGGAGGCAAAAACAAGCTTTCTCGAATCCACGGTGGCAACTTACACCAAGTGCACATGAATTAGAGGAAGTCACTACTTTCATCTGAACATATGCTTAATGAGCTAGCATGAAGAAAATGCTTACACAAGTTTCCAACACCAGCTGGATGTTCAACATAAATCATGGAGGCGACAAAATGCTGGTGATGTGCTCAACAGCAACTCATCGGAATTTCCATATCACTGGACTTCCACCATTATGTGAACAATGTGATATTGGTCAGACCAAAAGATGTAATGGTGTATGCTCGAGGGATCAACCACGAGTAGGACAACGTTACGAATATCGTTGGTTCTAATTTGATTTGATGATGGCCCACACTCAAATCAAGGTTTGGGCAAGATGATAGGTCAACAACTGATCATGAGGATCAATCGAGGAAGATATCATCTTTCTTCAACACACACACAAGATATCCCTTTGGAAAATGAACTAAGTTAGACAAGCTTTTATCTTCCAACTCTCCAAGTTGTTGTTTCGCTTGACCACTAGCTCAGGGGTACCCAACACAGATTCTTGGAGAAAGAGTGGTTTATTGGAGAACCAACTTGATCACGAGCTCAACATAGCAGTTAGGTGACAACCTGGCAACACTTCCGAGAAGATATTTGGAAATCACTAACCACCGATAAGTCTCTAAGCTCGAGAACAATCTTGCTTTTCAGGGCAAGCTGTTATGATCGAAAGAGCAAGGGATTGATACAATCCCAACTCATTGATCGAAGAGTGCACCAGGAAATATGGACTAGGTGGCACGATCAACCTTAGGGCGATGATTCAACAACCAACACACTAAGAACGAGATTATTGTCCATTAACTACCAAGCAACACAGTTACTAGGAGTATTGATTTCACACATCACGGTTCACATGTCGGTGTTCCGGTTACCATAACACGAGGACCAAGGTATAAACAATGATGGCGGAGAGTATCACTGTGTCAAGAGTTCATAAGATATGGTGCAATTCTCATGACAATCCTGACATAAAGGAGGTAATACTCTAGGTAGAACAGAACAAAGCTGGATTGGTAATTTGATCTACGGAATACAACTACTTTGACCCAATCCTGGATATGGATGAGGTACTGGAGTTTGTTTCTCCTAGTCATTCTGGAATAGAATGGCTTGACGGACCACAAGAATAATAGGTATCGATGAACGAATGCACACATACTCTTGACTATCAATTGATAGACGAGGGTCAGAGTACAACTAAAGAGGGACAACTCAAAGGAACATATAACTTTCTGAGTTGTGGATGCATAGATTAGTATGTCAAACCAAGTTCAACAGGTTTCTTCCGGATAACCCATGCAGAGAAGGTAGAACTAACAGAGTCACAACATAGAATCGAGAACTCATCAAGAGCACTCTGGTTGTGATCTTTTGGTTCAAAAGAACTTCTGCCATAAGCAGTTCATGGTATTTGGAAGAAGGAAATACCACAGACCTCGAGGACTATCGCAAAGGTTACTAATATCCTAAAGGTACGAGCAACACTATCAACACGAGGTAAGTAGAGTGAATCTTGGGTCAAGAACCTAAGAGTATAATACCTACTACTAAGTGGCATCACGGGATGCTTTCGAGAATGGTGGCCAGAATCATCACGTCGGGAACACAAAACATGGCTAGATTACTAGGTGACTCCCTAAAACACCTAGTTTCATAGTAATAGCTCCAACATATATGTCGAGGCAACGGAGTACCTCAACTCGGCTATTAGTGTGGTTAATCTGGCCCAAGGAACATCGGGAATGGAAAGAAGGGATTTGCAAATGCATCAGACTATTTAGAGACCTGGGATAACTCGGACAGCATAACGGCTGTAAATGCTCAAAAGATTTGGGATATTCTACAAAAATGGTGGCATAACCACTCAGAATCACAATATCAAGGTTCCGAGATCAACTGTCAACACATGGAAGTAGTAGAAACTGAACTGAGGCTTGAGACCAACAATCCTACGAGTCTACGGATTAGTAACACGTGATCCTGATAGAAAGATGAGAAGCCTAGTTCTTAATCCCCGTAGAAGAGAAGAGGGTGACTCAGATCAGAGGACATAAGGTAAAGGAGTAAAAGGAGCCTTACGTTCCCTTCCACAATAAATTACCTTATATAACTAAAGCATTTCTAGACTCGACTTCGACCAGTTTGGCTTAGTAATCCTACAGGCAGTCAGGCTCTGATACCAAAGCTGTCAGGACCCCGATTCCAAGTCACATCGATCTAGCCGGTAACACCTCATATCACTTTGCGGCCTCACGCATGGTATTCCCTCAGGTGTCGCCTTACCATGGCTCGGGACCGTTTGCGCCTTTTGGCTCAAGTATATGATAGTGTCGCTAGCATCCATATGACAGAGAACCCGGGCCGACATGACTAGTCGTGAACCCAAAGTGGCACTAACTTACGGGGACAGGCATACATAAATCAACATCGAGCATGTCGGTCAGCAGCGTGCGAATCCAGGCTATAGCACTGGGCTAACAGGACTCCGGTGAACCGGGCTGTAGCAGGCTAGGCAGGACTCCGGATGTCACCGCGTGACATTTCCCCGAAGGGACAGACACAGGAACGAAGTGAATCACATGCCGGCGAGTCAAGTGTTCCGGAGCAGTAGTGCTGGGCTAGCAGGACTCCGGTGAACCGGGCTGTAGCGGACTACTATGGCTCATGGAAGCACAAGACTACATTTCCCCATAAGAGAGGCTACCAAGGATAAACAACTAGGTTATCGGATCCCACACATACCAAGCATTTCAATCATACACACAATATGCTCGATATGTGTAAATACAACATGGCATCACAACATAACTCTATGACTCAAGTATTTATTCATTAGGATCCGAGGAGCCAAGTATTACAATCATGGTCTCATGACCCAACATACAGAGCATACAAGCATCGAGCGGAAGCATAAACATGTCTGAGTACAGACAACTACAAATGAAAAAGGCTGAGAAGCCTGACTATCTACAAGACCCTCCCAAGGGTACAAGAACGTAGCTGAGGTAACAAGCTAAACGTCGAAGTCCACGCAGAACTACTAGCAAGACTGATGTCTCTCTGCAAAACATAAAATAGGCAAACGTGAGTACAAATGTACCCAACAAGACTTACATCAGAACTAGATACATATGCATCAGTATCAACAAAGGGGGTGGTGGAGTTTGACTGCAGCAAGCCAGCTTTGACTCAGTGGCTATCCTAAACTATGACTGCAAGTAACTCTTTTGAGGTGGCGCAAACGAGTCCACATATTCACCATATCAATACACCACCATGGATCCGCTCCCGTCTCCCTACGAGAAGGCCTTCCATAGCACTCATGCTTATCTTGCGAGTTTTAGAGTATCCACTTTCACTTGTCTATGAACAGGAAACCCAGAAGTCCTTTACCGCGGACGCGGCTATTCGAATAGATGATGTTAACCCTGTAGGGGTGTACTTCTTCACACACGCTCTCACCACTTACCGTCGTTTACACGACATGTACTCGGCAACCTTCAAGCAAAAGCCCAACGAGGGTGTCGGCCATGGCCTACCAAAACAATCAAGTCTCTAGTCCAGGTTTATCGCCTATTCAGGTTCCATCCGCAAGGCGTCCGGCCGAGGTTCCCACGTACGGCCCCGAACGATGTGTACAGGGTTCCGTGACACCAAACGGGCGCCCGGCATACCCGGCCACGTGACTACCGCATCACAGCCCACCCCTCGGGTCAGTGCTGCGCACGGCCTCCAGCATACTACAAACACCAGAAACTACTTGCAACTCCTGGACAGAGGACAAGGGTGGTTAAGAAGCCGAGAGAGTCAATTAAGGATCCCAATGTGTGGTAGTAGCTGTTCATGGATCACAAACACAGAACTCAGTTCGTGAGGACGGTTTCAATGAGACAACCTACCATGTACTCGTACATGGCCTCTCACCGCTACCTTTACCAAATCGTGTTCACACACTTAGCTCTCAACAATAGGACATGTTCACACACCTCCAATTCATCCCCGATGAATCAGACCTGACTCAACTCTAAGCAGTAGCAGGCATGACAAACAAGCATGAATGAGTAGGCACATTGATACGTCTCCAACGTATCTATAATTTCTGATTGCTCCATGCTATATTATCTACTGTTTTGGACATTATTGGGCTTTATTATCCACTTTTATAATATTTTTGGGACTAACCTACTAACCGGAGGCCCAGCCCAGAATTGCTGTTTTTTTGCCAATTTCAGAGTTTCGCAGAAAAGGAATATCAAACGGAGTCCAAACGGAATGAAACCTTCGGGAACGTGATTTTTAGGAAGAATATGATCCAGGAGACTTGGACCCTATGTCAGGAAACAAAAGAGGAGGCCACGAGGTAGGGGGCGCGCCCTCCACCCTCGTGGGCCCCTTGTTGCTCCACCGACGTACTCCTTCTTCCTATATATACCTATGTACCCCCAAACGATCAGATACGGAGCCAAAAACCTAATTCCACCGCCGCAACCTTTTGTACCCACGAGATCCCATCTTGGGGCCTATTCCGGAGCTCCGCTGGAGGGGGCATCCATCACGGAGGGCTTCTACATCAACACCATAGCCTCTCCGATGAAGTGTGAGTAGTTTACCTCAGACCTTCGGGTCCATAGTTAGTAGCTAGATGGCTTCTTCTCTCTTTTTGGATCTCAATACAATGTTCTCCCCCTCTCTCGTGGAGCTCTATTCGATGTAATCTTCTTTTTGCGGTGTGTTTGTTGAGACCGATGAATTGTGGGTTTATGATAAAGATTATCTATGAACAATATTTGAATCTTCTCTGAATTCTTTTATGTATGATTGGTTATCTTTGCAAGTCTCTTCGAATTATCAGTTTGGTTTGGCCTACTAGATTGATCTTTCTTGCAATGGGAGAAGTGCTTAGCTTTGGGTTCAATCTTGCGGTGTCCTTTCCCAGTGACAGTAGGGGCAGCAAGGCACGTATTGTATTGTTGCAATCGAGGATAACAAGATGGGGTTTTTATCATATTGCATGAATTTATCCCTCTACATCATGTCATCTTGCTTAAGGCGTTACTCTGTTTTCATGAACTTAATACTCTAGATGCATGCTGGATAGCGGTCGATGAGTGGAGTAATAGTAGTAGATGCAGGCAGGAGTCGGTCTACTTGTCTCGGACGTGATGCCTATATACATGATCATACCTAGATATTCTCATAACTATGCTCAATTCTGTCAATTGCTCAACAGTAATTCGTTCACCCACCGTAAAATACTTATGCTCTTGAGAGAAGCCACTAGTGAAACCTATGGCCCCCGGGTCTATCTTCATCATATTAATCTTCCAACACTTAGTTATTTCCTTTGCTTTTTACTTTACTTTGCATCTTTATCACAAAAATACCAAAAATATTATCCTATCATATCTATCAGATCTCAATCTTGTAAGTGACCGTGAAGGGATTGACAACCCCTTATCGCGTTGGTTGCAAGGAGTTATTTGTTTTGTGTAGGTACGAGGGACTCGCGCGTAGCCTCCTACTGGATCGATACCTTGGTTCTCAAAAACTAAGGGAAATACTTACGCTACTTTGCTGCATCACCCTTTCCTCTTCAAGGAAAAACCAACGCAGTGCTCAAGAGGTAGCAGGAAGATTTCTGGCGCCGTTGCCGGGGAGTCTACGCAAAAGTCAACATACCAAGTACCCATCACAAATCCCTTATCTCCCGCATTACATTATTTGCCATTTGCCTCTCGTTTTCCTCTCCCCCACTTCACCCTTGCCGTTTTATTCGCCCTCTCTTTTCCGGTTGCCTCTTTTCATTCGCTTTTCCCTCGCCATGTCAGAACCAAAAAGAGTTGGGGTTTCTCTCCCGAGTTTTAGCGCTTTAGACAATCCTGCTATCTTATCTAAACTCATAAATAAAAATACTATGGAAAAACCTGCCAGAATTATCAATGAAAACCTTAGCAATTTTGATGAAGAAGATTCTGGAATATTTTGTTATTTACTTGATGAATCTTTGAAAGATGATTGGGATAGGCTATTAAGGATCCGTGCTAGCTATGTACCTCAATACCAAATTGAGGTTTACTTAAAAAGCTTTTATGTTGGGTTGCCCGCTTCGTTCAAACAAGTCTTGGATTCTATTTTTGAAGAGGGTTTTCTTGAAGGGGACCCCATAGACACCTATGAAAATATGAAAACTATATTTGGGCACCCCATTAACGAGAAAGTTGAAATCACATCTCTTTTGCTTTCTTACCAAAACGAATCTATCAAAGAGATAAAAGCTAGCCTAGATGCCAATTTCCGCAGCATACTTAATCTTTCTTCTACCATTAATGGCCATGTACTTTGTCAAAATAGAAAGATTAATTCCATAGATAGCAACTTTGCTCTCTTCTTCCCTAAAACCAAATATGGCAATACCTAGATCTATCATTGCTTTTATGCCTAGCTAGGGGCGTTAAACGATACCGCTTGTTGGGAGGCAACCCAATTTTATTTTTAGTTTTTTTGCTTTTTGCTTCTGTTTAGGAATAAATATTTGTTCTAGCCTCTGGTTAGATGTGTTTTTATGTTTTAATTAGTGTTTGTGCCAAGTTAAACCTATAGGATCTTCTTGGATGATAGTTATTTGATCTTGCTGTAATTTCCAGAAACTTTCTGTTCACGAAAACAATTGTTAAAAATCACCAGAACGTGATAAAATAGTGATTCCAATTGCTGCTGATCAATAAACAAATTGCCTAGGTCGTCCTATTTTGGCTGATTTTTTGGAGTTCCAGAAGTTTGAGTTAGTTACAGATTACTACAGACTGTTCTGTTTTTGACAGATTCTGTTTTTCGTGTGTTGTTTGCTTATTTTGATGAATCTATGGCTAGTAAAATAGTTTATAAACATAGAGAAGTTGGAATACAGTAGATTTAACACCAATATAAATAAAGAATGAGTTCATTACAGTACTTTGAAGTGGTCTTTTGTTTTCTTTCGCTAACGGAGCTCACGAGATTTCTGTTGAGTTTTGTGTTGTGAAGTTTTCAAGTTTTGGGTGATTTTTTTGATGGATTATGGAACAAGGAGTGGCAAGAGCCTAAGCTTGGGGATGCCCATGGCACCCCCAAGATAATCTAAGGACACCATAAAGCCAAAGCTTGGGGATGCCCCGGAAGGCATCCCCTCTTTCGTCTACTTCCATCGGTAACTTTACTTGGAGCTATATTTTTATTCACCACATGATATGTGTTTTGCTTGGAGCGTCTTGTATGATTTGAGTCTTTGCTTTTTAGTTTACCACAATCATCCTTGCTGTACACACCTTTTGAGAGAGCCATACATGATTTGGAATTTGTTAGAATACTCTATGTGCTTCGCTTATATCTTTTGAGTTATATAGTTTTGCTCTAGTACTTCACTTATATCTTTTAGAGCACGGTGGTGGATTTGTTTTATAGAAACTATTGATCTCTCATGCTTCACTTAGATTATTTTGAGAGTCTTAAATAGCATGGTAATTTTCTTAAATAATCCTAATATGCTTGGTATTCAAGAATAGTAAAAACTTTCTTATGAGTGTGTTGAATACTAAGAAAAGTTTGATGCTTGATAATTGTTTTGAGATATGAAGATGGTGATATTAGAGTCATGCTAGTTGAGTAGTTGTGAATTTGAGAAATACTTGTGTTAAAGTTTGTGATTCCCGTAGCATGCACGTATGGTGAACCGTTATGTGATGAAGTCGGAGCATGATTTATTTATTGATTGTCTTCCTTATGAGTGGCGGTCGGGGACGAGCGATGGCCTTTTCCTACCAATCTATCCCCCTAGGAGCATGCGCGTAATACTTTGCTTTGATAACTTGTAGATTTTTGCAATAAGTATATGAGTTCTTTATGACTAATGTTGAGTCCATGGATTATACGCACTTTTCTTCCTTCCACCATTGCTAGCCTCTCTAATATTGCGCACTTTTTGCCGGTATCATACACCCACCATATACCTTCCTCAAAACAGCCACCATACCTACCTATTATGGAATTTCCATAGCCATTCCGAGATATATTGCCATGCAACTTTCCACCGTTCTGTTTATTATGACACGCTCCATCATTCTCATATTGCTTAGCATGATCATGTAGTTGACATCGTATTTGTGGCAAAGCCACCATTCATAATTCTTTCATACATGTCACTCTTGATTCATTGCATATCCCGGTACACCGCCGGAGGCATTCATATAGATTCATATTTTGTTCTAAGTATCGAGTTGTAATTGTTGAGTTGTAAGAAAATAAAATTGTGATGATCTTCATTTTTAGAGCATTGTCCCAAGTGAGGAAAAGGATGATGGAGACTATGATTCCCCCACAAGTCGGGATGAGACTCCGGACAAAAAAAAGAGGCCATAAAAAAGAGAAAAGGCCCAAATAAAAAAATGAGAGAAAAAGAGAGAAGGGACAATGTTACTATCCTTTTACCACACTTGTGCTTCAAAGTAGCACCATGATCTTCATGATAGAGAGTCTCTCATTTTGTCACTTTCATATACTAGTGGGAATTTTTCATTATAGAACTTGGCTTGTATATTCTAATGATGGGCTTCCTCAAAATGCCCTAGGTCTTCGTGAGCAAGCGAGTTGGATGCACACCCACTTAGTTTCTTTTGTTGAGCTTTCATATACTTATAGCTCTAGTGCATCCGTTGCATGGCAATCCCTACTCACTCACATTGATATCTATTGATGGGCATCTCCATAGCCCGTTGATACGCCTAGTTGATGTGAGACTATCTTCTCCCTTTTTTGTCTTCTCCACAACCACCATTCTATTCCACATATAGTGCTATATCCATGGCTCACGCTCATGTATTGCGTGAAGATTGAAAAAGTTTGAGAATGTCAAAAGTATGAAACAATTGCTTGGCTTGTCATCGGGGTTGTGCATGATTTAAATACTTTGTGTGGTGAAGATAGAGCATAGCCAGACTATATGATTTTGTAGGGATAACTTTCTTTGGCCATGTATTTTGAGAAGACATGATTGCTTTGTTAGTATGCTTGAAGTATTATTATTTTTATGTCAATATTAAACTTTTGTCTTGAATCTTTCGGATCTGAATATTCATACCACAATTAAGAAGAATTACATTAAAATTATGCCAAGTAGCACTCCGCATCAAAAATTCTGTTTTTATCATTTACCTACTCGAGGACGAGCAGGAATTAAGCTTGGGGATGCCTGATACGTCTCCAACGTATCTATAATTTTTGATTGCTCCATGCTATATTATCTACTGTTTTGGACATTATTGGGCTTTATTATCCACTTTTATATTATTTTTGGGACTAACCTATTAACCGGACGCCCAGCCCAGAATTGCTGTTTTTTGCCTATTTCAGAGTTTCGCAGAAAAGGAATATCAAACGGAGTCCAAACGGAATGAAACCTTCGGGAACGTGATTTTTAGGAAGAATATGATCCAAGAGACTTGGACCCTACGTCAAGAAACAAAAAAGGAGGCCACGAGGTAGGGGGCGCGCCGACCCCCCAGGGCACGCCCTCCACCCTCGTGGGCCCCTTGTTGCTCCACTGACGTACTCCTTCCTCCTATATATACCTACGTACCCCCAAACGATCAGATACGGAGCCAAAAACCTAATTCCACCGCCGCAACCTTCTGTACCCATGAGATCCCATCTTGGGGCCTGTTCCGGAGCTTCGCCGGAGGGGGCATCCATCACGGAGGGCTTATACATCAACACCATAGCCTCTCTGATGAAGTGTGAGTAGTTTACCTCAGACCTTCGTGTCCATAGTTAGTAGCTAGATGGCTTCCTCTCTCTTTTTGGATCTCAATACAATGTTCACCCCTCTCTCGTGGAGATCTATTCGATGTAATCTTCTTTTTGCGGTGTGTTTATTGAGACCGATGAATTGTGGGTTTATGATCAAGATTATCTATGAACAATATTTGAATCTTCTCTGAATTCTTTTATGTATGATTGGTTATCTTTGCAAGTCTCTTCGAATTATCAGTTTGGTTTGGCCTACTAGATTGATCTTTCTTGCAATGGGAGAAGTGCTTAGCTTTGGGTTCAATCTTTCGGTGTCCTTTCCTAGTGACAGTAGGGACAGCAAGGCACGTATTGTATTGTTACCATCGAGGATAACAAGATGGTTTTTTTATCATATTGCATGAATTTATCTCTCTACATCATGTCATCTTGCTTAAGGCGTTACTCTGTTTTCATGAACTTAATACTCTAGATGCATGCTGGATAGTGGTCGATGAGTGGAGTAATAGTAGTAGATGCAGGCAGGAGTCGGTCTACTTGTCTCGGACGTGATGCCTATATACATGATCATACCTAGATATTCTCATAACTATGCTCAATTCTGTCAATTGCTCAACAGTAATTCGTTCACCCACCATAAAATATTTATGCTCTTGAGAGAAGCCACTAGTGAAACCTATGGCCCCCGGGTCTATCTTCATCATATTAATCTTCCAACACTTAGTTATTTCCTTTGCTTTTTACTTTACTTTGCATCTTTATCACAAAAATACCAAAAATATTATCCTATCATATCTATCAGATCTCACTCTCGTAAGTGACCGTGAAGGGATTGACAACCCCTTATCACGTTGGTTGCGAGGAGTTATTTGTTTTGTGTAGGTACGAGGGACTCGCGCGTAGCCTCCTACTGGATTGATACCTTGGTTCTCAAAAACTGAGGGAAATACTTACGCTACTTTGCTGCATCACCCTTTCCTCTTCAAGGAAAAACCAACGCAGTGCTCAAGAGGTAGCATACATCAGGGCTCAAACAACTCCTACTCATACTAGTGGGTTTCATCTATTTAATGTGGCAATGACAGGTCATGCAGAGGAAAGGGGTTCAACTACCGTAGCATGTAACAGTTGAATCGTTGTTGTCCTAATGCAGTAAAAGAGAGCAGAAGCGGGAGAGTGGGATTATATCCGAATGAACAAGGGGGTTTTGCTTGCCTGGCACTTCTGAAGATAATATAACTCTTCATCGGTGTCATCGATCTCATCGTCGGAACCACGTCTACTGAGAGGGGACAAGTACCGGCAACAGAGAAGGAACACAATCAATGCAATTCAACAATATGATGCATGATCATGACATTGCAATATGCTGTGGTTTGAGCTAATGCAACTAGAAACCAGATTAAATGAAGTTGGTTTGAACCAAGGGTTCAAATTCAAACTCCATATGTGCTTATTTAAATGCCAATTATGCAAATTGCCATATACAGCAACCTCAGGTTGTTCAAACATGCATGCAAATGGTACAGATGGATAGATTGGATTTTTCTGATCATCTCATATATAATTTCTTTGATTTGGAGTTACGGATTAATTACTATGAATTTTAGAAGTTTTAGCTATTTTTTGAAATTTCCTGAATTATTTTAAATCCAGAAAATCAATTACTGCGTCAGCATTGTGCAAGCATGACATCAGCGAGTCAACTGAGGCTGACCAGGTCAAACCTGACTAGTGGGTCCCACTGGTCAGTGACACAGTGCTGGTCAGGGTCGCTGACTCGTGGGCCCGGTCAACGGCCACATCAGCATGGTCAAAACTGACGCGTGGGGCCACCGTAATTAAGTTAAATCTAAGCAGGAATAAACTGGGGTTAATTAGCGCGTGGGGCCCATATGTCAGTGAGCTAGGGAGGTTAGTTAGCCCTGTCATTAGAGCTAATGACGGTGCCACGTCAGCAGTCGCCGGGGTTAGTCGCCGGTGACCTCACAGTGCGGCGGCGGCTCGCCGGCCGGGCGATTCCGGCCACGAGAGCTCGCGCTCTTGGGCTCTACGGAACCAGCGCGACGAGGCGCTTCAGATCATGACCGTGCCTGGCCGTGGGGTCGTCCGTGGCGACGGCAAGGAGCTCGGCCGCGGCAGCCGGAGCTCGTGCGTGAGCGCGGGAGGCGCTTCGGGGTGCAGGCGGGGAAGCTAACGTGCTAGGGAGGGCGTGCGCGAAGCGGCGAGTGCGATGGACACGACGGGCGGACCAAAAGGTCACCGGAGTGGTGTTGGCGGCGAGCGCAGGCGGCGGCGCGTGCAGGTGCGTGTGGCACGGCGGCTACAGCGTGCGAGAGGGAAAACGGAGGGAGGGAGAAGATTCAGTGACTCACGGCGGTTGCGACGACCGTCAAAGTGAGCTCGGGGAAGGCCGGACGACGACGGGGCATCTCCGGCGATCTGGTGGGCAGAAGGTTGAAGACGACGGCATCGGCGGCATTCGGGGGCGTCCGGCGTTGCTTGACTCAGCGGAGAGGGTGTGGGCGACGGGCCGATGCTCCAGGGTATGTCCAGGGGCGAGGGGGAAGCAGTGGCCGCGGTGGTGCTTGTTGGCGGCGACGGTGGCACTCGGACCATGCAAAAGGGAGAGAGACAGAGGGGAGGAGGAGCACGGGGAGGGTGAGAGAAGACCAGAGGCGTTGCGCGGCGAGGCAGGAGGCGTCCAGGGCGGCGAGGGAGCAGCCAGGCAGGGTGGAGCTGGCCGGCGTGTGCGCGCGCGCGTCGGGCACACGCCCTCCTGCCTACTGGCAGGAGATTAAAGACGGTGGCGGCTGTGGTGGGCTGGGCTGCTGCTGGGCTGCACAATGCTGGGCCTCTGGGTTGAAGGTAAGCGCTAGGTATTTCCTCTCTCTCTCTTTTCCATTTCTGTTTCAGTTTTTTTATTACTTTTATTCTGTTTTGAATTAGTAAAAATACTAATTCATTTTGAAAAATCTTGAAAATGATTGCGGCATATGTTTGGATTATTTCCAACAACCTTAAAATACTTTCAAGATTATTTAGACATTTAAAATTATTTATAGGATTTAAATGTCCAAATGCAAATACTTATGATTTAATTCAAAAATCCAAAAATGACCTAGAAAGGTGTGCACCATTTTTGTCAGAGATTCTAGACCAATTCAAAAATGATGAACTTTTCTAAAGAGCATTCTGGGTTCTTGAAAATGTTTTTAAGTTGAGCCTATTTGATTTAATTTTGGTGCTAGGGTTTGTCATCCCCATTTCAATTTTAATTGAAAAATTAACATGATGCATGGATGCTTTAAGGCAACTAATGGCAAGCAAATTCTAGGGCTGTGACAGGTACTTGGATCGGTCGGATTGTGAAGACGTACGACTACATCAACTGCGTTGTCATAACGCTTCCGCTTATGGTCTACGAGGGTACGTAGACAACACTCTCCCCCTTGTTGCTATGCATCACCATGATCTTGCGTGTGTGTAGGAAATTTTTGAAATTACCACGTTCCCCAACAGTGGCATCCGAGCCAGGTTTATGCGTAGATGTTATATGCACGAGTAGAACACAAGTGAGTTGTGGGCGATAGTAGTCATACTGCTTACCAGCATGTCATACTTTGATTCAACGGTATTGTTGGATGACGCGGCGCGGACCGACATTACGCGTACGCTTACGCGAGACTGGTTGTACCGACGTGCTTCACACATAGGTGGCTGGCGGGTGTCATTTTCTCCAACTTTAGTTGAATCGAGTGTGGCTACGCCCGGTCCTTGTTGAAGGTTAAAACAGCACATACTTGATGAAATATCGTTGTGGTTTTGATGCGTAGGTAAGAACGGTTCTTGCTCAGCCCATAGCAGCCACGTAAAACTTGCAACAACAAAGTAGAGGACGTCTAACTTGTTTTTGCAGGGCAAGTTGTGATGTGATATGGTCAAGACATGATGCTAAATTTTATTGTATGAGATGATCATGTTTTGTAACGGAGTTACCGGCAACTGGCAGGAGCCATATGGTTGTCGCTTTATTGTATGAAATGCAATTGCCATGTAATTGTTTTACTTTATCACTAAGCGGTAGCGATAGTCGTAGAAGCAATAGTTGACGAGACGACAATGATGCTACGATGGAGATCAAGGTATCGCGCCGGTGACGATGGTGATCATGACGGTGTTTTGGAGATGGAGATTCACAAGATGATGATGGCCATATCATATCACTTATATTGATTGCATGTGATATTTATCCTTTATGCATCTTATTTTGCTTAGTTCGACAATAGCATTATAAGATGATCTCTCACAAAATTTCAAGGTACAAGTGTTCTCCCTGAGTATGCACCGTTGCGACAATTCTTCGTGCTGAGACACCACGTGATGATCGGGTGTGATAAGCTCTACGTTCACATACAATAGGTGCAAGCCAGTTTTGCACACGCAGAATACTCGGGTTAAGCTTGACGAGCCTAGCATATGCAGATCTGGCCTCGGAACACTAGAGACCGAAAGGTCGAGCGTGAATCATATAGAAGATATGATCAACATAGTGATGTTCACCATTGAAAACTACTCCATCTCACGTGATGATCGGACATGGTTTAGTTGATATGGATCACGTGATCACTTAGATGATTAGAGGGATGTCTATCTAAGTGGGAGTTCTTAAGTAATATGATTAATTGAACTTTAATTTATCATGAACTTAGTCCTGGTAGTAATTAGCATATCTATGTTGTAGATCAATAGCTCACGTTTAGCTCCCCTATTTTATTTTTGATATGTTCCTAGAGAAAACTAAGTTGAAAGATGTTATTAGCAATGATGCGGATTGGATCCGTGATCTGAGGATTATCCTCATTGCTGCACAGAAGAATTATGTCCTTGATGCACCGCTAGGTGACAGACCGATTGCAGGAGCAGATGCAGACGTTATGAATGTTTGGCAAGCTCGATATGATGACTACTTGATAGTTTAGTGCACCATGCTTTATGGCTTAGAATCGGGGCTTCAATGACGTTTTTTGAAACGCCACGGAGCATATGAGATGTTCCAAGAGTTGAAATTAGTATTTCAGACTCATGCCCATGTCGAAAGGAATGAGACCGTTGACAAGTACTTTGCCTATAAAATGGAGGAGAATAGCTCAGCTAGTGAGCATGTGCTCAGAATGTCTGAGTACTAAAATCACTTGAATCAAGTGGGAGTTAATCTTCCAGATAAGATAGTGATTGACAGAGTTCTCTAGTCACTATCACCAAGTTACTAGAACTTCGTGATGAACTATAATATGCAAGGGATGACGAAAACTATTCCCAGCTCTTCGCGATGCTAAAATCAGCGAAGGTAGAAATCAAGAAAAGCATCAAGTGTTGATGGTTGACAAGACCACTAGTTTCAAGAAAAGGGCAAAGGGAAGAAGGGGAACCTCAAGAAGAACGGCCAGCAAGTTGCTGCTCAAGTGAACAAGCCCAAGTCTGGACCTAAGCCTGAGACTAAGTGCTTCTACTGCAAAGGGACTGGTCACAGGAAGCGGAACTGCCCCAAGTATTTGGCAGATAAGAAGAATGGCAAAGTGAACAAAGGTATATTTGATATACATGTTATTTATGTGTACTTTACTAATGTTTATAGCAACCCCTTAGTATTTGATACTAGTTCAGTTGCTAAGATTAGTAACTCGAAACGGGAGTTGCAGAATAAACAGAGACTAGTTAAAGGTGAAGTGACGATGTGTGTTGGAAGTGGTTCCAAGATTGATATGATCATCATCGCACACTCCCTATACTTTTGGGATTAGTGTTGAACATAAATAAATGTTATTTGGTGTTTGCGTTGAGCATGAATATGATTTGATCATCTTTATTGCAATACGGTTATTCATTTAAAGTCAAAGAATAATTGTTGTTCTGTTCATGAATAAAAACCTTCGATGGTCATACACCCAATGAAAATAGTTTGTTGGATCTCGATCGTAGTGATGCACATATTTATAATATTGAAGCCAAAGGATGCAAAGTTAATAATGAAAGTGCAACTTGTTTGTGGCACTACCGTTTAGGTTGTATTGGTGTAAAGCGCATGAAGAAACTCCATTCCGATGGACTTTTGGACTCACTTGATTCTGAATCACTTGATGCATGTGAACATGCCTCGTGGGCAAGATGACTAAGACTCCGTTCTCCGGAACAATGGAGCGAGCAACTAACTTATTGGAAATAATACATACTGATGTATACGGTCTGATGAGTGTTGAGGCTCGCGGCGAGTATCGTTATTTTCTAACCTTCACAGATGATTTGAGCATATATGGGTATATCTACTTGATGAAACATAAGTCTGAAACATTTGAAAAGTTCAAAGAATTTTAGAGTGAAGTGGAAAATCATCGTAACAAGAAAATAAAGTTTCTACGATCTGATCGCGGAGACGAATATTTGAGCTACGAGTTTGGTCTTCATTTGAAACAATGTGGAATAGTTTCGCAAATCACGCCACCTGGAACACCACAGCGTAATGGTGTGTCCGAACATCATAACCATACTTTATTAGATATGGTGCGATCTATGATGTCTCTTACCGATTTACCACTATTGTTTTGGGGTTATGCATTAGAGACAGCTGCATTCACGTTAAATAGGGCACCATCTAAATCCGTTGAGATGACACCGTATGAACTGTGGTTTGGCAAGAAACCTAAGCTGTCATTTCTTAAAGTTTGGGGCTTCGATGCTTATGTGAAAAAAGCTTCAACCTGATAAGCTCGAACCCAAATCGGAGAAATGTGTCTTCATAGGATACCCAAAGGAGACTGTTGGGTACACCTTCTATCACAGATCCGAAGGAAGGATATTCGTTGCTAAGAATGGATCCTTTCTAGAGAAGGAGTTTCTCTCAAAAGAACTGAGTGGGAGGAAAGTAGAACTTGATGAGGTAACTGTACCTGCTCCCTTATTGGAAAGTAGTTCATCACAGAAATCTGTTCCTGTGACTCCTACACCAATTAGTCAGGAAGCTAATGATGATGATCATGTAACTTCAGATCAAGTTACTACCGAACCTCGTAGGTCAATCAGAGTAAGATCCGCACCAGATTGGTACCGTAATCCTATTCTGGAGGTCATGTTACTTGACCATGACGAACCTACGAACTATGAGGAAGCGATGATGAGCCCAGATTCTGATAAATGGCTTGAGGCCATGAAATCTGAGATGGGATCCATGTATGAGAACAAAGTGTGGACTTTCATTGACTTGCCCGATGATCGGCAAGCAATTGAGATTAAATGGATCTTCAAGAGGAAGACGGACGATGATAGTAGTGTTACTATCTACAAACCTAGAATTGTCGCAAAAGGTTTTCGACAAGTTCAAAGTGTTGACTACGATGAGAGTTTCTCACTCGTATCTATGCTTAAGTCTGTCCGAATCATGTTAGCAATTGCTGCATTTTATGAAATCTGGCAAATGGATAAACAAAACTGCATTCCTTAATGGATTTATTAAAGAAGAGTTGTATATGATGCAACCAGAAGGTTTTGTCAATCCTAAAGGTGCTAACAAAATATGCAAGCTCCAGCGATCCATCTATGGACTGCTGCAAGCATCTCGGAGTTGGAATATACGCTTTGATAAGTTGATCAAAGCATATGGTTTTATACAGACTTGCGGTGAAGCCTGTATTTACAAGAAAGTGAGTGGGAGCACTACAGCCTTTCTGATAAGTATATGTGAATGACATATTATCGATCAAAAATGATGTAGAATTTTCTGGAAAGCATAAAAGAGTGTTTGAAAGGAGCTTTTCAAAGAAAGACCTCGGTGAAGCTGCTTACATATTGAGCATCAAGATCTATAAAGATAGATCAAGACGCTTGATAAGTTTTTTTCAATGAGTACATACCTTGACAAGTTTTTGAAGTAGTTCAAAATGGAACAGTCAAAGAAAGAGTTCTTGCCTGTGTTGCAAGGTGTGAAGTTGAGTAAGACTCAAAGCCCGACCACGGCATAAGATAGAGAGAGAATGAAAGTCATTCCCTATGCCTTAGCCATAGGTTCTATAAATTATGCCATGTTGTATACCAAACCTATTGTATACCCTGCCCTGAGTTTGGCAAGGGAGTACAATTTTGATCTAGGAGTATATCACTGGACAGCGGTCAAAAATATCCTTAGAGGACTAAGGAAATATTTCTCGGTTATGGAGGTGATAAAGAGTTCATCGTAAAGAGTTACGTCGATGCAAGCTTTGACACCGATCTGGATGACTCTAAGTCACAATCCGGATACATATTGAAAGTGGGAGCAATTAGCTAAAGTAGCTCCGTGCAGAGCATTGTAGACATAGAAATTTGCAAAATACACATGGATCTGAATTTGACAGACCCATTGACTAAACTTCTCTCGCAAGCAAAACATGATCATACCTTAGTACTCTTTGAGTGTTAATCACATGGCGATGTGAACTAGATTACTGACTCTAGTAAACCCTTTGAGTGTTGGTCACATGGCGATGTGAATTATGGGTGTGAATCACATCGTGATGTGAACTATTCGTGTTAAATCACATGGCGATGTGAACTAGATTATTGACTCTAGTGCAAGTGGGAGACTTAAGGAAATATGCCCTAGAGGCAATAATAAAGTTGTTATTTATATTTCCTTATATCATGATAAATGTTTATTATTCATGATAGAATTGTATTAACCGGAAATTTAGTACATGTGTGGATACATAGACAAACAGAGTGTCACTAGTATGCCTCTACTTGACTAGCTCGTTGAATCAAAGATGGTTAAGTTTCCTAGCCATAGACATGAGTTGTCATTTGATTAACGGGATCACATCATTAGTGAATGATGTGATTGACTTGACCCATTCCGTTAGCTTAGCATTTGATCGTTTAGTATATTGCTATTGCTTTCTTCATGACTTATACATGTTCCTATGACTATGAGATTATGCAACTCCCGAATACTGGAGGAACACTTTGTGTGCTACCAAACGTCACAACGTAACTGGGTGATTATAAAGGTGCTCTACAGGTGTCTCCGATGTAACTTGTTGAGTTGGCATAGATCAAGATTAGGATTTGTCACTCCGATTGTCGGAGAGGTATCTCTGGGCCCTCTCGGTAATGCACATCACTATAAGCCTTGCAAGCAATGTAACTAGTGAGTTAGTTGCGGGATGATGCATTACAGAACGAGTAAAGAGACTTGCCGGTAACGACATTGAACTAGGTATTGAGATACCGACGATCGAATCTCGGGCAAGTAACATACCGATGACAAAGGGAACAACGTATGTTGTTATGCGGTTTGACCGATAAAGATCTTCGTAGAATATGTAGGAACCAATATGAGCATCCAGGCTCCGCAATTGGTTATTGACCGGAGACATGTCTTGGTCATGTCTACATAGTTCTCGAACCCGTAGGGTCCGCACGCTTAACATTCGGTGACGATCGGTATTATGAGTTTATGTGTTTTGATGTACCGAAGGTAGTTCAGAGTCCCAGATGAGATCAGGGACATGTCAAGGAGTCTCGAAGTGGTCGAGACGTAAAGATCGATATATTAGACGACTATATTCGGACATCGGAAAGGTTCTGAGTGGTTCGGGTATTTATCGGAGTACCGGAGAGTTACGGGAATTCGCCGGGGAGTATATGGGCCTTATTGGGCTTTAGGGGAAAGAGAGAGGGGCTGCCTAGGGCAGGCCGCCCCCCCCCCAAGGCCTAGTCCGAATTGGACAAGGGGAGGGGCAGCGCCCCCTCCTTCCTTCTCTTCTCTCTTCCCCTTCCTTCTCTCCTACTCCTACTACTTAGAAGGGGGGGGGGGGGAATCCTACTCCCGGTGGGAGTAGGACTCCCCAGGGCGCGCCATAGTAGAGGGCCGGCCCTCCCCCTCCTCTACTCCTTTATATACAGGGGAGGGGGCACCCCATGGACACACAAGTTGATCAGTTGATCTTTTAGCCGTGTGTGGTGCCCCCCTCCACCATAATCCACCTCGGTCATATCGTAGCAGTGCTTAGGCGAAGCCCTGCGTCGGTAGCATCATCATCACCGTCATCATGCCGTCTTGCTGACAGAACTCTCCCTCGAAGCTCTGCTGGATCGTGAGTTCGTGGGACGTCACCGAGCTGAACGTGTGCCGAACTCGGAGGTGCCGTGTGTTCGGTACTTGGATCGGTCGGATCGTGAAGACGTACGACTACATCAACCGCGTCGTCATAACGCTTCCTCTTACGGTCTACGAGGGTACGTAGACAACACTCTCCCCCTCGTTGCTATGCATCACCATGATCTTGCGTGTGCATAGGAAATTTTTGAAATTACCACGTTCCCCAACAGGAGGTTATGACAGAATCAAGGTGAACCGCCATCCGGCCATTTGGTCTACCGCCTGCCGCGGCAATGGCCACAAGAGGGTCGAACGGTAGCACGTGAGGATCAGCTGTTGGGGAACGTAGTAATTTCAAAACAATTCCTACGCACACGCAAGATCATGGTAATGCATAGCAACGAGAGGGGAGAGTGTCATCCACGTACCCTTGTAGACCGTAAGCGGAAGCGTTATGACGACGTGGTTGATGTACTCGTACGTCTTCACGATCGACCGATCCTAGTACCGAACGTACGACACCTCCGCGATTTGCACACGTTCAGCTCGGTGACGTCCCGCGAACTCACGATCCAGTAGAGCTTCGAGGGAGAGTTCCGTCAGCACGACGGCGTGATGACGGTGATGATGAAGCTACCGACGCAGGGCTTCGCCTAAGCACCGCTACGATATGACCGAGGTGGATTATGGTGGAGGGGGGCACCACACACGGCTAAAAGATCAATGATCAACTTGTGTGTCTATGGGGTGCCCCCTCCCCCGTATATAAAGGAGTGGAGGAGGGGGGAGGGCCGGCCCTCCTATGGCGCGCCCTGGAGGAGTCCTACTCCCACCGGGAGTAGGATTCCCCCCTTCCCTAGTTGGACTAGGAGAGAAGGAAGGGGGAGAGAGGGAGGAAGGAAAGGGGGCGTCGCCCCCCCCCCCCACCCCCTTAGTCCAATTCGGACCAGAGGGAGAGGGGGCGCACGGCCTGCCCTGGTCTCCTCTCTCTCTCTCCACTATAGCCCAATAAGGCCCATACACTTACCGGGGGGTTCCGGTAACCTCTCGGTACTCCGGTAAAATCCCGATTTCACTCGGAACTATTCCGATGTCCAAATATAGGCTTCCAATATATCGATCTTTATGTCTCGACCATTTTGAGACTCCTTGTCATGTCCGTGATCATATCCGGGACTCCGAACTACCTTCGGTACATCAAAACACATAAACTCATAATACCGATCGTCACCGAACGTTAAGCGTGCGGACCCTACGGGTTCGAGAACTATGTAGACATGACCGAGACACGTCTTCGGTCAATAACCAATAGCGGAACCTGGATGCTCATATTGGCTCCCACTTATTCTACGAAGATCTTTATCGGTCAAACCGCATAACAACATACGTTGTTCCCTTTGTCATCGGTATATTACTTGCCCGAGATTCGATCGTCGGTATCTCAATACCTAGTTCAATCTCGTTACCCGCAAGTCTCTTTACTCGTTCCGTAATACATCATCCCGCAACTAACTCATTAGTTGCATTTCTTGCAAGGCTTATAGTGATGTGCATTACCGAGAGGGCCCAGAGATACCTCTCCGACAATCGGAGTGACAAATCCTAATCTTGATCTATGTCAATTCAACAAGTACCATCGGAGACACCTATAGAGCACCTTTATAATCACCCAGTTACATTGTGACGTTTGGTAGCACACAAAGTGTCCGTCCGGTATTCGGGAGTTGCATAATCTCATAGTCATAGGAACATGTATAAGTCATGAAGAAAGCAATAGCAATATACTAAATGATCAAATGCTAAGCTAACAGAATGGGTCAAGTCAATCACATCATTCTCTAATGATGTGATCCCGTTAATCGAATGACAACTCATGTCTATGGTTAGGAAACATAACCATCTTTGATTCAATGAGCTAGTCAAGTAGAGGCATACTAGTGACACTTTGTTTGTCTATGTATTCACACATGTATTATGTTTCTGGTTAATACAATTCTAGTATGAATAATAAACATTTATCATGATATAAAGAAATATAAATAACAACTTTATTATTGCCTCTAGGTCATATTTCCTTCAGTCTCCCACTTGCACTAGAGTCAATAATCTAGATTACACAGTAATGATTCTAACACCCATGGAGTCTTGGTGCTGATCATGTTTTGCTCGTGAGAGAGGCTTAGTCAATGGGTCTGCAACATTCAGATCCGTATGTATCTTGCAAATCTCTATGTCTCCTTCCTTGACTTGATCGCGGATGTAATTGAAGTGTCTCTTGATGTGCTTGGTTCTCTTGTGAAATCTGGATTCCTTTGCCAAGGCAATTGCACCAGTATTGTCACAAAAGATTTTCATTGGACCCGATGCACTAGGTATGACACCTAGATCGGATATGAACTCCTTCATCCATACTCCTTCATTTGCTGCTTCTGAAGCAGCTATGTACTCCGCTTCACACGTAGATCCTGCCACGACGCTTTGCTTAGAACTGCACCAACTGACAGCTCCACCGTTCAATATAAACACGTATCCGGTTTGTGACTTAGAGTCATCCGGATCAGTGTCAAAGCTTGCATTGACGTAACCATTTACGACGAGCTCTTTGTCACCTCCATAAACGAGAAACATATCCTTAGTCCTTTTCAGGTATTTCAGGATGTTCTTGACCGCTGTCCAGTGATCCACTCCTGGATTACTTTGGTACCTCCCTGCTAAACTAATAGCAAGCCACACATCAGGTCTGGTACACAACATTGCATACATGATAGAGCCTATGGCTGAAGCATAGGGAACACCTTTCATTTTCTCTCTATCTTCTGCAGTGGTCGGGCATTGAGTCTGACTCAACTTTACACCTTGTAACATAGGCAAGAACCCTTTCTTTGCTTGATCCATTTTGAACTTCTTCAAAACTTTATCAAGGTATGTGCTTTGTGAAAGTCCAATTAAGCGTCCTGATCTATCTCTATAGATCTTGATGCCCAATATATAAGCAGCTTCACCAAGGTCTTTCATTGAAAAACTCTTATTCAAGTATCCTTTTATGCTATCCAGAAATTCTATATCATTTCCAATCAACAATATGCCATCCACATATAATATTAGAAATGCTACAGAGCTCCCACTCACTTTCTTGTAAATACAGACTTCTCCAAAAGTCTGTATAAAACCATATGCTTTGATCACACTATCAAAACGTTTATTCCAACTCCGAGATGCTTGCACCAGTCCATAGATGGATCGCTGGAGCTTGCACACTTTATTAGCACCCTTTGGATCGATAAAACCTTCAGGTTACATCATAATATCATATACAACTCTTCTTCCAGAAATCCATTCAGGAATGCAGTCTTTACATCCATTTGCCAAATTTCATAATCATAAAATGCGGCAATTGCTAACATGATTCAGACGGACTTAAGCATCACTACGGGTGAGAAGGTCTCATCGTAGTCAACTCCTTGAACTTGTCGAAAACCTTTCGCAACGAGTCGAGCTTTGTAGACAGTAACATTACCGTCAGCGTTAGTCTTCTTCTTGAAGATCCATTTATTCTCGATGGCTTGCCGATCATCGGGCAAGTCAACCAAAGTCCATACTTTGTTCTCATACATGGATCCCATCTCAGATTTCATGGCCTCAAGCCATTTCGCGGAATCTGGGTTCATCATCACTTCCTCATAGTTCGTAGGTTCGTCATGGTCAAGTAACATGACTTCCAGAACAGGATTACCGTATATATATATATATATATATATATATATATATATATATATATATATATATATATATATATATATATATATATATATATATATATATATATATATATATATATAGGGTCACGCTATTCGTCACCCTGGGTGAGGAATAGTTATTCTTCACCCCTCTCTATTTTGACATCAATGCACCGTATTTTTACGTTTTGTAAATTTAGTCTTATTTCATACATAAAAAAAGAACGTAAGAAAATATGTACTCGCTGTAAAAAATATTTTATGTTACATAAAATTACAAATGTAAAAACATATTGTAAAACATACATAAAATGTGATTTTTCTGATCTTATAACTTTTTTTAGACCAAATTTTACATATTGAATTAATGTGCATGTAACTATTTATATTCTAAACGTAATTTATTTAGGAAGCGATCGTAAGATTACCTCGGGTGAAGAATAACTTATTCTGCATCCTGGGTGCGAATGGTGGTAATGATAGGTGCTGGTGTTGTTAGTGGTAAAAGCCAGGGCGGCTGCAAAGAGAGACATTTTTTTTCTCCTGACCTCCCAAGAGTTTCTGCTCAACTTGAGTCTCTATAGGAGTATATATCATCCCCATGTCTCTATATGGATCTATAAGTAGCCATACCGTTGTTCCCAATTAGAGGCACATTACATTTGAAACAGGAAGAAAATTAGTATTCCACCGCTTATTGGGTGGTGTTATTCTGTTTTGTTAATGTAATTAATTGGCTAGAATTCTCATTCATATATTTCTACTGGTGCAAATGTGGCTTTCCTATGATTGATTGTTGCGGTTATTACTTGTTTTTTGTTCAGTTCCCAAGGTCACCTGCAAAGTAGTACAGTAGTAGCTACAGTAGTAAATAAATTTCTGCCGAAGCAAATGTGGTTGTCAAGAGGTAAGCCAAGGCAAAGACTGTAGTTCCTAACTAATGTTTCTTTCTTATACCATTGTTTTTTTGTCAAGAAGATGTCAAATAATCAGGGCAATGAAAGTTGGATGATCCATCCTGAGGGTGACAGTTAGAGTGAGAAGGCAATAAGGAATCTAACAAACATTATTTCCTAGCTAGTAATTCCGCCGATGTATGCGTACCAATACGTACGAATGAAACATAAACCAAAAGCTAATCCTATTTCTTGTATTTGTTTGTGATATAACTATACTATGGATCTCTACTCCTAATGGACGAGTTGGTGAATCGTCTCCGCGGTTTCTTTTCGCTGGTTTTTTTTCGTCTCTCCTCCCACCACCTCCTCCCACCCTGGTCCATCGGTTTATTTTTATCTCCACTCTTTATTACAACCAGAACTTTGCTAACGTATAAACTTTCTTAAATTATGCAAATCAATCGATCCCTTTTATTGGTTCAATTTGTCTTAGGAAACAAATAACAGATTTTTAGGAAACAAATAATACATTTTAATCTAACTTCCTTAAATTATGCAAATCAATCGATTTCTTTTATTGGTTCAATTTGTCTTAGGAAACAAATAACAGATTTTCAGGAAACAAATAATACATTTTAATCTAACTTTCCTAACTTATCTAAATCAATCGATTTCTCTTATTAGTGAAATTTATTTTAGGAAACAAATAACAGACACGTCACAACTTTCCTTCCAATAAATAGTTTCTTAACATTTGCAAACTTTCCTAATCAGACACGTCACAAACGGGCAGGTACTCATATCACGTTACCAAACAATAAAACTCCATTTGCATAGAAATCAGTTCAAAAATCCTAATTTTCCGAAATTTTTACCTTTCCTTGATAACAACCAATATTTCCTATGTTTTCCACCTATTGAAGGAAATCACCCCTCCATCGATATTAGCATTTTTTTGAACTGAGATCTCCGGGTTATGATTTTTTTTGCGATTCTTTCCAATTGTGGCCTCTCCTTCCACTCCGGCTCCTTCTCGCGTAAACACCTCCACCACAGCCAGGTGACACCGCCCCAGACCTCCTGCCTCTCCACACCTTCTCCGCCACCTCCTTCTCGTACTCCATTAACAATCCCTCCGCCACATTTGTCCACGGCGGTGTCGAGGGCATGGCGCAGCAGCATACCAGCGGTAGAGCAGCGCATAGCAGCAGGAAGCAACACGCAGCAGGCGAGGTGAGCGGCCGACGGTGGAGGGCAGAGATGCGGCCGGCGTGGCTGAGGGGGTGGCCGGCAGAAGATGGCCATGACTGGAGGCGGCGCGAGGCAGGGGCGCGACAGCGGGGTGAGCGAAGGGATAGGCGGCAGCAGACGGGGCGAGCGCAGCCAGCGAGAGTGTGGCGCGCGGCCAGGGTGTGTGTCGCGTGGGGCACAGTGGTGCGGTGGCAGCGGCGAGCGCGACGGCAGCGGCGGGCGCGACCGACGCGGTGTAGCACGGGCGTGGGCATGGAGAGGGAGTGGCCCCGCGGGCGCGGAAGAAGAGCGGCAGGCTCGGGCATGGGCGTGCATAGGAGCGGGCATGTGCCACGGGGTCAATCCGAGGAGCTCGGTGGCTACCCCTGCAATGGCCATGGCGGACGGCGGTTCTCGGCCACGGCGAAATACCTAACGAGAGCAAACGAGAGGGGAAACAGGGGAAAGGCAAGAGGAGATCATGGTGGTGTCAATGGCGCCCTAGGGGAAGACATGGGAGCTCGGGGCGGCGCGGATCGAACGGCAATGTCGCGGTGGCACAAGGTTGAGGAAGACGGCGGCGACGTCAATGCGGGGGTGCTGGACTTGATCTCGTTTGCGCAGACGAAGTAGCGAAGGCGTTCGGAGCTCCTCGACAAGCTCCTAGCCTGCAGGGAGGGCAGTGGCCATGTGGACGGGGTCGGTCATGGTGGCCGTGGCGTCTGACTTCGTCCAGATCGACGGGATCGAGCAAGCGAGGAGGAGAAGTGGATTTGGGAGGGGGCGTCGAGGAGGAGTGAGGCCATGGGGGCGGGAAGGAAGGGCGTCACCCTTATCCATTCCCCTTCGATGCTAGCGAGGTGGTCGGGCGGGAGCCCGGCTTTGTAGCGACGCGGCTCGGGGAACAGGAGAAGACGACCGCGCGGGGATTGGACCACTGAGCCGGTTCGGTGGCAAGGCCCGGGGGGCAGGGCGAATCCCCTTTTACATCATCCTTTTGGTTTTTCAATGTATTCTAATATGTTTCTCCTTTTTAACACCGTTTTCTATTTATTCTTATCAACTAAATGATCTCTACTCCTAATGTCTCAGTTGGTAGTCTCCGTTCCGGGTTTATTTTTGTCCCACCTCCCGAGTGAGGGAGAGGGGAAGAGAGAGTGAGGAAGAGGGAGGGAGAGGGTGTGTGTGTGTGAGAATTTGATAGTAAAAAAGGTCGTCAATGTCACTTAATATGTATGAGAATATTAAATGTAATATCAACATAATTGATATTGAACTTTTAAAGTTAATGTGGCCCCGTTGCAACGCACGGGCGTTCTTCTAGTAATAGTGGTATATGACATTGCCAGCCTTGTGTCTTTGCTGAAGCTCACTCAGAAGTAGGCTTTCTGAAGCTGTTCTTGAATGAAGCTGGTCATTCAGACACAAGTAAGCACGTACGGGGGAGGAACCAAATACAGAAAATGGTGTCTGTCAACCACAAGAGAGCCTTTTGGAGGACTGAACTAACTCAGATTTACATATACCCCCTCTGTTCATTTTTATAAGGCCTTGAAGACATTTTAAACAAGGTGCAAATTAGCTCATTTTCAGTTGACTGAAACGACTTATAAAAGTGAACGGAGGGAGTAGAAGAAACCAAATTCAACAGTTGAGAAGAAAGAAAAGTTGACACCATGCATATGGGTGGTGGTGATATCTTGAAGAGGCAAAGTTGCTGGAAGTCAAGCATACGAGCATGCCATGCTTTGAGGTGCTGTATTCACAAACTGAATACAATACAACCAAGCCGTTTTCTCGGGTTGGTTTCCATTGCCAGGCCTCCATGGCGCCATCGTGTTGTCCCGTGAACCGGCCGGCGTTGCTGTTGCCTGCAAGTCCCTCAATCTCACTTGTCTTTGTGGTTCGACCGACACACGCCCCCGAGGTGTTGTGTTGGAGCAAATGACCAAAGGAGAAGCAGAGCACTTTGCAACATATGCAAGGTTCATCTTATTACATGAGACTCGACCAAAGTCTGCGGCACATCAACTCACAATGCACTGTGCCTGACTTTTTATTATTTGAAAATGGAGGTTAAAACCTCGGCCTCTGCATAAATTGATGCATGCAGAATGCACTCCACCCGACTTAATACACGATCGTATACAATACAAACGTGTACATACATATACAACGGAACGGCGGCGTCCGAGCGAGATCACGGTCTCCAGGGCTCAAACTAGGGCGACGCATAAAACGTCGTACGTACCCATTGACGTCGTGCAGCAGCTTTTTTCGATTGATACGGTGGATGAGGGCAACGACAGCTTCCCCACGGCCACGGACGTCCTGGCAGAGATCCTGGCGCCCGCCTCGTCTGCCGGCTCTGGCAGGCCGGCCGTCGTCGACGAGCGCACGATGACGGACATGCATGCAACGGGCCTTGCCACTCGTAGCTAGATCCTACCACGCCATGAGCGTGGCAACTGCATTGTCTGCATGTGCGACGATCGGGAGGCCGGCCGGCGGCACCATCACGCTGACCAACCCGTCGACCGAATGAATGGCATCTTATCCACTTGGAAGGGTTTTAAAATTAGGCGAAATCTGGTTCGCAGCTAAGTTTATCCACTCGGAAGGGTTTTTAACTTAGTCGAAAACTGGTTCACAGCCCCCGAGTGTAAGGATCGCTCATCACTCTGAGTAGTTTTGAACTTAGACGAAGACTGGTTCGCAGCTAAGTTCCCAAGTGAATGGATTGCTATCCACTCGGCAGAAATTGTTAACTTAGGCGAAATCTGGTTCGCAGCTAAGCCCCCAAGCGAGAGGATCGCTCTTCACTCGGAGTAATTTTTTAATGCGAAATTGTACGATCGGAATCGACAATAGACTGCGGAAGTCATAACTTTAACAAACGAAACTATCTAGAGTACTCTTATTACATCAAAGCAACTCAGTTGTCAAGTATAAATCGTCGATATTCTTCTTCAGGTTGAAGAGGTGGTAGGCTCCATTGTTCAGCACTTTGGTGACGACGAAAGGGCCTTCCCATGCTGGAGCCACCTTGTGAGGTCGCTGCTGATCCACTCGGAGCACAAGATCACCTTCATGGAACGTCCGACTCTTGACATGTCTCGCATGGAAGCGGCGCAGATCTTGCTGGTACGCAGTTGACCGAATCAAAGCCATCTCGCGTTCTTCTTCTAGGAGGTCCACTCCGTCTTGTCGTGCCTGCTCAGCCTCAGCTTCTGAGTAAAGATCCACTCGGGGAGAATTGTGAAGGACGTCGCTAGGCAAAACGGCTTCGGCTCCGTATACCAAAAAGAACGGAGTGCGTCTAGTCGACCGATTAGGAGTTGTCCTTAAGCCCCACAGAACAGACGGTAATTCAGTGACCCAAGCTCCAACTGCATGATCGAGATCTCGCATGAGTCGAGGCTTCAGCCCTTGAAGGATAAGGCCATTTGCTCGCTCAGCTTGACCGTTAGACTGGGGGGTGCGCAATAGATGCGTAATCCACCCGAGTGCCTTGAGAGGAGCAAAAGTATCTAAACTCTTCCGAGTCAAAGTTTGAACCATTGTCCGTAATGATACTGTGGGGAACTCCATACCGGAGAGTTATCTCTTTCATGAATTTGATTGCAGTGTGGGCGTTCAACTTCTTGATGGGTTTGGCTTCAATCCACTTAGTGAACTTGTCGACTGCTACCAATAAATGAGTAAATCCACTCTGGCCTGTTCGAAGGGGACCAACCATATCCAAACCCCATACTGCAAACGGCCAGCCGAGTGGAATAGTCTTCAAGGCAGACGCGGGTTTGTGTGACAGGTTCGAATAGAACTAGCAACCTTCGCAGTGATCAACAATCTCCTTAGCCATCTCGTTGGCGCGCGGCCAGAAGAAACCAGCTAGGTATGCTTTAGCAACAATCGTCCTGGAGGACGCATGATGACCACAAGTTCCCGAATGAATCTCCTCCAAAATCATTTGACCTTCTTCAGGAGTGATACACCGCCGAGCTACGCCAGTTACGCTTTCTCTATAGAGTTGTCCATCTATAACAGTAAAGGCCTTGGATCTGTGGACTATCTGCCGAGCTTCATCTTCGTCATTTGGGAGTTCTCGCCTCAGGATGTATGCAATATAAGGTACAGTCCAGTCGGGCGTGATCACCAGAATCTCCATGACCAGATCTATGACTGCTGGGACTTCCAACTTCAGCCGGATCTGAAGCGCTCTTTGCTTGCGGGGGCTCTTCAGTGAAGGGATCTTCTTGTACTGAAGGAGAATGTAGGTGCTCAAGAAACACATTGCTGGGGACAGGCTTCCGAGTGGATCCAATATTTGCTAGCTCATCAGCTGCCTGATTTTTCACTCGGGGAACATGATGGAGTTCCAGACCTTCAAACTTCTTCTCAAGCTTCCTTACTGCGTTGCAGTATCCAGTCATAGCGGGATTCCTGACATCCCACTCTTTCATCACCCGATTAACCACCAAATCAGAGTCACTGTAAACCATCAGGCGTCGGACGCCAAGTGAAATGGCCATACGCAACTCTTACAGGAGTGCTTCATATTCAGCTTCATTGTTGGAGGAATCAAAGTGAATGTGCAATACATAACTAAGTTTATCACCCTTTGGGGACACCAAAACTACGCCAGCACCAGAACCGTTCAGCATCTTCGAGCCATCAAAGAACATGGTCCAGTGCGCTGAGTGGATTTGGATTGGCTGCTGCTGTTCAGTCCACTCGGCCAGGAAATCAGCTAGAACCTGAGACTTGATTGCCTTTTTCGCTTCAAACTTGATATCAAAATAAAGTAGCTCAATAGCTGATACGTCTCCAACGTATCTACATTTCCAAACACTTTTGCCCTTGTTTTGGACTCTAACTTGCATGATTTGAATGGAACTAACCTGGACTAACGCTGTTTTCAGCAGAAATTGCCATGGTGTTATTTTTGTGTAGAAATAAAAGTTCTCGGAATGACCTGAAACTTCACGGAGAATTTTTTGGAATTTATAAAAAATACTGGCGAAAGAATCAACACCAGGGGCCCACACCATGTCCACAAGGGTGGGGGCGCGCCTACCCCCCTGGGCGCGCCCCCCTGTCTCGTGGGCCCCTGGAGCTCCACCGACCTCAACTTCAACTCTATATATTCACGTTCGGGGAGAAAAAACTGAAGAGAAGGATTCATCACGTTTTATGATACGGAGCCGCCGCCAAGCCCTAATCTCTCTCGGGAGGGCTGATCTGGAGTCCGTTCGGGGCTCCGGAGAGGGGAATCCGTCGCCGTTGTCATCATCAACCTTCCTCCATCACCAATTTCATGATGCTCACTGACGTGCGTGAGTAATTCCATCGTAGGCTTGCTGGATGGTGATGGGTTGGATGAGATTTACCATGTAATCGAGTTAGTTTTGTTAGGGTTTGATCCCTAGTATCCATTATGTTCTAAGACTGATGTTGCTATGACTTTGCTATGCTTAATGCTTGTCACTAGGGCCCGAGTGCCATGATTTCAGATCTGAACCTATTATGTTTTCATGAATATATGTGAGTTCTTGATCCTATCTTGCAAGTCAATAGTCACCTATTATGTGTTATAATCTGGCAACCCCGAAGTGACAATAATCGGGACCACTCCCGGTGATGACCGTAGTTTGAGGAGTTCATGTATTCACTAAGTGTTAATGCTTTGGTCCGGTACTCTATTAAAAGGAGGCCTTAATATCCCTTAGTTTCCAATAGGACCCTGCTGCCACGGGAGGGTAGGACAAAAGATGTCATGCAAGTTCTTTTTCATAAGCACGTATGACTATATTCGGAATACATGCCTACATTACATTGATGAACTGGAGCTAGTTCTGTGTCACCCTATGTTATAACTGTTGCATGAGGAATCGCATCCGACATAATTATCCATCACTGATCCAATGCCTACGAGCTTTTCACATATTGATCTTTGCTTAGTTACTTTTCTTTTGCCACCGTTACCGTTACTTCCATACTTTGCTACTAAATACTTTGCTGCAGATATTAAGTCTTCCAGGTGTGGTTGAATTGACAACTCAACTGCTAATACTTGAGAATATTCTTTGGCCCCCCTTGTGTCGAATCAATAAATTTGGGTTGAATACTCTACCCTCGAAAACTATTGCGATCCCCTATACTTGTGGGTTATCAAGACTATTTTCTGGCGCCATTGCCGGGGAGCATAGCTCTATTCTTTGAGTCACTTGGGATTTATATCTGCTGATCACTATGAGGAACTTGAAAGACGAAAGAACCAAGTTTTTTCCCTCAACTACGAGGGGAGGTAAGGAACTGCCATCTAGCTCTGCACTTGATTCTCCTTATGTTATGAGTAAATTTGCGACACCTACACCTGCTATTGAATCTGATATGTCGCATGCTATTGATGATGCCATTTCTGCTATGCATGATGCTTATGATGAAACTACTTCTATGCTTGATAATACTGTGCCACTAGGTGAATTTCTTGATGAACAACTTGCTAGGGTTAGAGAGAATGAAATTATTGAAACTGATAATATTGATGAAAGTGATGATGAAGATTCTCCCCCTAGATATGAATTGCCTGTTGTGCCTAAGGGTTTCTCCTGAACATGTGCAGAAATAAATACTACGACTATCCAAAAAATAGTAACATTACACATGAAGAGTACAATAACTCATAATATAAGATGATTTCCTAGCTACTATGAGAATAATGAGTTGTTTGCAACACTGCATCTTCTCCTCAACATTGGTATATCTTTAATTCAGTAACGTATAGAAGTCAAAAGTATAAAACATAAATCTTGGTATACTGCACACAAATACTAGGCACACAAACCGGTATTTTCCAAGGTCTTGGTTTCACAATACCGTAACTGGAATTAGCAAGATGTTAGCCTCAAATCAGCAAGGTCTTTGTTTCTCTTTGCCAATAAACCAAGACAAATAACTTAGATATACAATGCAACCAGAAAGCCCTATCCTCTACCATTGACCAACTCTAGTCCGATGATTAACATTGACTTAGAACAAAAAAAGGGAGGTGGATTTGCATTACCATATTGTGGTGGCGTGGAATTGTTGCCCCTATAGCATCGGTCCAAGATGATACATCCGTGCAAAGTCAGTCGTTGGCACGCCGACGGCATCGTTCAGCACGGGTGCCAGCGAGGGGTTGGGGTGTAGGCGTCGGTCGCCGCCTCCAAACTGTCCCGTCCATCCCTGATGGTGCAGCGTTGGCCTAGCATTCATAAACACAACTTCCACATACTTGCAAAACTTTTTTTAATTGAAAAACTGCAGAAGCCTCACAATAAGAAGATACTATAATGAAACTAATTATTATTATTATTATTTATAATAAGAGAATAATTGTCAATAGTAAGAACAAGTCCAACAAACATACTAGCTCATCAAAGACATCCATGGAATCCACTTGCTGCAACATTTCCATATAAGCGGGAAGATATCTCTGAAATTCCTCTTCAAATGGGTTGTAACATAAAACACGATGTTGTACTGAAAATCAAGGGATGAAATTTCAAGATGCTCAAAATCTAGGAATAAAAAAAGAAACATACTTTGAATTTCAGTGAGATCCCTCGGGAAGTTCCTTTGCAGTAGAACATGCCTTTACTCGAAGATTCCCCTTCAAGTAGCATAGTGGATTCTATAAATTACAAACCATTTGAGCGCATAAATCTGTCTACACGTGGAATTAGACACGGGAGTAGATCATCTACTATCCAAAGCCAGTCCCCACATCATTTGTAGAAACTGCAAGCCAAATCAGACAACAGAGAAATTGAAGAGCACCATTTACCTCTGAATGGCAGGCATCTTTTCTCAAAAAAGCTGATCCAAGTTGAGGTAGCCCAAGAATCCACATGTGCTGGGGTGATGTGGAGGGGGGAGGGGGGGCGACCGTCGTGGGAATTACGGCGATGACGACAGTGGCGATGCGCGAATTTTGCGATGCCTGGCGATTCGTACAGTTTATTCGCTCGGGTGTTGTGTTGGTTTTATATAGGCGCTCGGATGGTTCCGGCTGGCTATTTCTCTGTTCTTTTGGCTGGGGTACTTTGGGTGACAGCCTGACGGGAGGAGGGGTTTTTGTATGGGGGCACGTTCTTTTGTATGTAAAAAATCGGTGGACAAGGGGGGGGGGGGTCGAAGGAGGGTAGGAACGAACGAAAACCAACGACAACGTATGATGTGAGTCTTTAGGAGTAGAGATATTTACTCTGTTTTTGGTCAATCAAATTTTTGATTAAACTATGTTATTTATTTCCAAAAATAAATTGCATTGATGAGAGATCATTTGTATGTTAGGAAAGTGTAGGTTTACAGGGAAAGAGTGGAGAGGATTTTGTTTGCTTAAAATATGTTATTTGTTTCCTAAAACAAATTGCATTGATGAAAGATCTTTTGTATGTTAGGAAAGTGTTGGTTTAGGAAACATGCGTGAAATTGATTTCATTATTTGGTAATGTGCTATTGTTGTCTTCCCATTTGTAACGTGTCTCATTATGAAAGTTTAAAAATGTTAGTAAAATTTTTAATGGGATGGTGCCAATGTGAGGAGATGATGGTGGGACGTGAGACGAAAATAGACCAGTCAAAAATAAGCCGGACGAAAATAAACCGTGGATGCAATTCTACCAACTGAGTATTTAGGAGTAGAGATTACTAAATATATGATGATGAAAGAGAGACGAAGAAAAACCGGACGAAAAAAAAACAAACGAAGGTGAGAGGGGAGACGAAAAAAACCTTGAACCTAAGTTACCAACGCCTCCTCCTAAGGTGGGAGGAGAGACGAAAAAAAACCTGAAACAAAATGTTAATTAATGTAATTCGGTGATGTATGGAAATATTAATTAATGTGATTGAGCCATTTATGGTAAGGTTAATTAATTCATTAGATTGATTGATTCATTAGATTTGGTCTTTGAAGATTTATTAGATGATTGATTCTTTCACGTAAATACATTACTAAATATATGATGATGGGAGAAGGGACGAAAAAAACCGGACAAAAAAAAACCAGACGAAGGTGGGAGGGGAGACGGAAAAATTTAAGAAAGAAGCTACCAACTCCCCTTTTAGGAGTAGAGATATATTCTCCCTTTTTTCTCTCCACCACCCGAGTGGATCCCTAGTCCTTAGTTTTTCTATTTTTAAGATACCAAAGAAGGTATGCAAAGATATAAAAAATATGGGTGGTCTTTGGTACAGACAGTTGGTGGGGATGGGTATCCCAAAGAAGAATGGGAGTATGAGATTTACTTATTTGCATGCTTTTAACTTAGCAATGCTGGCATAACAAATTTTGAGCTGTCATTTTTCTTTTCGATCGACTGTCATTCAATGTAAAGATCTGTATATAGGATTGTATACTCATAATAAGGCAAGTTGTCTACGAAGGAAAAATAATCACATAGTTGATATATGTTACCACAAAGAAGAGGTAACTCATATGCTAGAATGGGCTAAAAAGTTGTCTATACCAACTCGCTTAATTTAGATTCATTAAACTGAGACAAGACAACAATATATGTCAAAAACAAACCATGTGGCAGATTTGCACTGGAGTTTAACTTGGAAATAAAAGGTACACTCAGTAGTCTTTACTCATAAGACAGTACACTCAAGTCAAGGTTGATTTAATTTAGTCTTTACTCTCTATTCATCACCATGCATCGACACAATATCACAGGCTGATAGATGGTCTTGGAATTGGATTCTCAAGCGGTCCCTTCCCTTCATTCCCGTTGACGTACACAGCATCTCCGATCCATCTTGAGCTGATATTGCGGCTCCTGCTGGATTATAAGTACTTTCTTAGCCTCTCACGCCCCCTCTTGATCCCCGCCGATGCAGAATGAGGCTTGTCATTTTTTTTCTTGGCCTCCCACGTACGCCCTCTCTTGATCCCGGCCGACACAGCATCCCCAGCTTGAGCAGACATTGCTGCTGCTGCTGGCTTCTCCTTTCTTGGCCTCCCTCCCACGTGGTCTCTCTCTTGATTCCCGTCGACGCCGCAGCACCTCCAGTTTCTTCAGCAGGCCTTGCATATATATCTAGCTTTAGCAGGTATTGCATCTCCAGCTTGAGCAGGCCTTGCATCTCGATCGAGCCTTAGCAGGTATATATTCCTCTCTTCATGACCATGGACACAATATCAGCTGCATGCTGATGGCCTGTGCATTCTTGGATTCTCAAGTGCGACATCAACTGATACTGGATTAATTCTCAAGTTCATCTCGAGACCAGTTTTGACGGGCATTGGTCTGTACACGTACTCTTGGCCTCCCACGGGATCGATCTCTTGACTCCTGCCGATGCAGCAGGAGCAGGCCGAGGATCCCTTTGTTGATCCTCCTTTGTCGGCCTCCTTTCTCGGCGTCCCACGCCCTCTCTTGATACCATCAGTTGACTGACGCAGCTGGAGTTGGAGAATGCTTTGCTTGTGATTGCTGCTCGTCCTTTCTCGGCCTCCCACGCCCTCCCTGAGGGTATCTTCCTTGGCCTCCCTCCCACGGCCACTCTTGGTCGATGGGGAGGCAGCATCTCCATTCGTGCTTCTGATTGTTGCATGCCACCGGTTGACGACGCTAAGAGTTGCAGTTGGAGTTGGAGGATGCTTTGCTTGTGATTGTGATTGTTGCTCGTCCTTTCTCGGCCTCCCACGCCGGCCCTCTCAGTATCTTCCTTGGTCTCCCAGTGCCTCGCTTGTGCCGCTGTTACTCTGGAATCCATCCAAACCGGGATCGATCGGAATAATTCTGCTGGGGCTGGGAGCCGGAGCCGGCCAAATCATCTCACTGGATTCATGTAAATTGAGATTCTTGGGGAGGAGGGGAGTTGCGGTTGTGTCATCCTCCAAATCCTTATTGTTGGGCTTGGAGGAGGGCCGGCCACGACCGCGCGTGTACGTCGGAGGCGGGGAAGACGTAGCTGCAAGATCTCGATTTTGACCCGTAGCCGCGCGCGGACGACGCCTTCGGAGACGAGGCGGCGGAGGTTGGCTTTGAGGAGCTTGTCGTGGGTGGCGGGGAGGCCCGTGAATGAAGGCGGCGATGGCGATGCGGTCCCAGCTCGGTGAGCGCCTGCATGCGTAATCATCTGCGTTCGAGATCCGGCCAGCTCCCCATCAGCAGGAAACGAGAGAGACGAGACTGGAAAGGGAGGTGGGGGGAGAGATGGACAGCTTGCCTCGGTGTAGGTCGGGTGGGGGCAGTCGCCGGCGGCGCCGCCCAAGGGGAGGTGGCCGCCATTTTCCCCTGCCTCCCAGTCAGGGGGGTGATAAAAAAAATTTGATTGAGGGTCGCATCTTCAACCAACGTCCAAAAACTGCACCGCACGGTAAAATATTTCTTTTTTGGGCGCTGGACAGCTTCAACAAACGCTGCAAAACAGTGCGCGCGCTAAAAACTTTTGGGCACGCGCAGCGCAGCATATTTTGGGCGCCGGCTTGCGCGCGCTTCACAGTTTACACTGCGCTTTTTGGGCGCCCTTTTTTGGGCAGCTGCTAAAACAATGTTGGTCCGCGCACGATAAAAATGCTACAGTGGCGCGCTAAAACTTTTATTGGGCGCAAAATTTTTGTGCCACAGTTGGAGTTGCTCTCCATCTTAGCTTTCCAATTGCCACCTTTTCTTTTTCTTCTAGAAAAAAAACTGCCACTATGCCTTTTTTTCTAGAGAAAAACATGCCTCAACGCGCCGGCATGTCCTCTGGATGGTGGTTACGAGTTCTGACCGACGGGTTTCTTCCCCACTCGATCAACTTGATGTGATGTGATGTGATCCGGAGTTCTAGATCTTCCTCGTGCCAGTGTTTTATCTGCATAATGTAGAATGAAAAGACCATCTTCTCCTAAATGAGGGATCACAACACTAATCTGACTGACTACTTTAACACGTTCAACAAGATTAAGTAGCATTTTGTCATAGTGTGGAACAAAATAGGGGATAGGGGTCCCCTTGGCGAAGATCCTTTTGAGTCTAGAAGTAGCTACCAACGTCGTTATTGACCTTGAGGGCTACACTAAGACAAACCTCGCACCCACTTGCACCAGTTAACCGAAAACGCATTCGTAAAGAGAATGTGTGAAAGAAAGGACCACCTGACTTTATCTAGGGCGTTTTCGGAGTCGATTTAAAAATGACTCCGTTCAACTCTTTCCGGTGAAGCTCATCATGTACGGTTCATAGAGCATGACAAGTATAATTCGCATTCGAACGGCTTTCGTTTGTTCGTTGGTCGTAAATGCAACGATGGCCCGAGCTATAGTTGTGCAACATGGTCTATTGTTGTTGGTTGTCGTAACGTGATGTACGTAACGGAGTTTAAGTGGGGATGGACAATGTGCAAGTGATTGCATGGAGCATGTTCATGCCATGAGCAATGGTGGGATGACACTGCGATGGTGTGCCGTATCGAAGTGGTTCAACTGGTCAAGAAGGTAAGCTTAATTTATGCATTGTCCTAGGAGACCAATAGTTAGTGTTGCTCATGATTAGCTAGCTAGGGTTTTGTTCGATGATAAAAATATCCTACACCGTGATTCTATTTTGGGAAACCTCGTGAAGGATTAGTTGCGATCATTAAAGCATATCATGAATTCATGATGACCTTATTTTAGTAAACAAAACACGTTGCATCTAATCTAATAATATGCATGGATCATCTAGGTCTAAAAATGGAGTTGAGAAGGGGGAGGCATGCGTCCTCGACCTTCCTTCCTTCACCGGCGTGCTGGGGGGAGAGAAGAGCGACTCTCTCTCTCTCTCTCTCTCTCTCTCTCTCTCTCTCTCTTATCCAACCTTTTGCAATTGACAATGAGCCTATGGAGATCTCTTGGAAGAATTAATCGGATTTATACGATTTGATGTGGTGTTGTCATCCTAGCTAGCAGCTAGCTAGCCATCTGTATGGATCCTCTGCCGGATATATATCCCTTGACAAGCTTGCAGATAGGGTACGGTAAACCAATTGAATTCCATTGCACGTACTTGTGAAGAATGAATGAATTTGGTCGAGTCGGCCGGTGATCCAATTAATAAGGCAAGGCATTAATTGCTTGATGGAATGCATGCATGAATTTGGTGCAGGGACATGCAGTCTTACATCTCCCGGGCGTTCCTCTACTTTGCGCCGGTGAGCAAGAAGGTGTTGATTCTGGTGGACAACCAGCCATGGATGACCGGCAAGCAGTCCAGATCCGCAAGGCTATGGCAGTTCATGATCACAAAGGTACCCCTATCCTATATGGTACTCTACTCACATGCATCTTTTTGGTTTATTAATTATTATATAGTATTAGGTGCATGCATTACTCTTACTTAATTGGTTGATTCTGCATCTATTAACCTCTCTGACCCGACAACAACGTATGGTAGGCGTCAACTAGACATTTAGTTGTCGTGGTGTATCATCATTATATGAAGAAAGAGAGACTCGTGGTATTATATATATCATAGGCTCTAATTCAAGAAAAAATTAATTTGATTGATCTCATGCATGTGTTCTTCTCCCAATGGATATGATCCTACAAAATAATAAGTGATGTTGTCTAAAATGCAACCCCAACCCCAATCCCAATGTCTAAAATAATATGATCCTACTAAAGTGATCTAAACGCTCTTATATTAGTTTACGGAGGGAGTACTATATATCCATATATAGGGGAGATATATAGTATGATGTGCATTTTTGATATACAAAGGATGGAGCAATTAGTGTGTCTCTGGTTAATGCATATGTTTGCCTATTAATTTCTCAAAGAAAGCAAGATAGATATATATATATATATATGTATGTTTTAAAGGGAGAGAGATTTGAACCTAACTAACAAACTGGACATGAACATGATGATCACACTTAAAAGCTCTAGCTTGCATCCGGCAATTGATGCAGTACAGGATGTCTCCCTTCGTGAATTCGAGGAGTGGCACCGACACGGCGGCGATGGCGATGGCGAGCTCGTGCACAGAGAAAAGAAAAATAACGGCGGCGATGCGAAGGTGGCTGGCGGTGGCGAACTCGACCCCGGCGCTGCTCCACGGGTTCCTGGTGTTCGAGGTGTCATGGCGGGACGTGCACGGCATCAACTACTACAACGACCTGCTCACCGACACGTCCCTCGCCCTGGAGGCGCGCTACCTCAACAAGTGGGAGTTTTACAGCGCCGAGCAGGCCGCCGGGTGCGCGTCTGAGTGGTTCCTCGGCCTCGCCTCCGAGACGCACTCCCTCCGAGGGTACCTCCTCCACTATCACCACCACCATCATCGCCCTCGTCCTCGCCATCATCGCTCCTCCTCCGCGGCATCCGCCGGAGAAGAGGAACACGCTCGCGACGACGTTATGAATACGATGGCGGCCAGCAGCAGCGGCGACGAGAGGTGCACGCCCACGTTGAGGAGGAGGATGAGCTGGCGGAGCAGGGCTAGGAGGAGGAATCTACAACTACAGCAGCAGGACACCGATGGCGATGGCGAGGAGGAGGCGGTGGAGGCTCCCACGCAGATGCAGATGCAGATGCAGCACTATAGGTACAGCGACACCCTGCTCCTGTTCCGGTCCCGGGACGCGGCGCTGCCGTTCAAGCTCCGGCAGATCATCACGTCGGACATCCGGCTGCTCACGCTGCTCGAGTCTGGGCTGCCGTCGTGGGTCATCTTCCTGCAGTCGTACCCGGTGCTGTGCCACATGTACCGGCCCTGGATGCGGCCCCTGGCGCGGAGCCTCTACGTCATGGCCTCCCTCGTCACGGTCATCATCGGCTTCTACGACCTGTACAAGAACGTGCCGCTGCTCAAGTCGGCGGCGGCGCGCATCTGCGGCCCGCTCTTCGAGTGGATCGAGACGTGGGACATGGTGACCCGCATCCAGTACCTGGGCACCATCCTCTTCCTCCGCAACCTGCGCAAGTTCATGCAGGGGCTGCTCACGCTCCTGCACGCCGCCAGGGCGCTGCTCCGTGTTATGCTCGCTCCATTGGCCGACCTAGGCTTGTGCCAGCTGCTTGCCACACTGGGCCTCCTAGCCTCACACGCGTGGCGCCTGGTGGTGGACCTGGCAGAGGTGGTGTGGGCGCCGTTCGACGTCGTGCTAGACTGCGTCGCCGGATTGGTCACGTCCTTGTGGCCGGTGCTCAAGGTGGTGGTGTTGCCGGCGAGGTTTGCGGTGGCGGTCGCAGCGTGCGCGGGGTCCGTGCTGTCCAACAGCTACAACTTCTTCAAGGACATTTGGGAGACTCTGAGCAGCATCTTCGAGCTCAACCACATGTCGGAGGCGCAACAGAGCGCTTTCGACATGACCACGCTCAAGACCTTGTGGAATGACCTCTTCTCGCAGATCTTCCGGGCCATCAGGGGCATCCTCAATGGCATCCTTGTCTTCTTCTACGCCTGCAACAGGCACAGGCTCAGGTACGTACCAACCTAGCTACCTACTACCTAATTCCATGCATGCATCAACTAATTCATTTGATTACATTAATTCCATGAATGAATAATATGAACTATATGCATGTGTGTGTAGCATCTACAATCACGCGCAGACAAGGCTGCGACATATGCTTCGTGTCACTAGATTGGCGCCAAAACAACATGAACCATGCCACTGCAACTCCACCACCAAGCACCCAAACCATGAGGTATTAATTATCAGTTTTGCTTATCCTCTATTATATATATATATATATATATATATATATATATATATATATATATATATATATATATATATATATATCATCGTTGGTTTCATTTTTATCTTTCGGTTGACACTGCATGCAATCAAATGTACGTAGGATGCACCCGTTGAATGCGACGTATGCAAGTGATCAATCGTAGGTACACTCTTGCATCAAGTGAGAGCCACAAGTGGTATCGATCGCTAGATGGGTGTCGTTTGTTTTTTGGAAGGGCGCCGATTTGTGTACATAGGATTGTAAAACTTTTCTTCTTCTTTTCAGATAAGGGTTTGTATCAAGTCAATAGATGTAAAGAAAACATGTTCAATTGATTCCCTCTTCCATCTTAGGATTACTAAGATTGGATACGTGTATGTCGATTCGATGGAGGTGAGACACGACAAGAGTGGCTAAATCGCAGACTAAGGCATAGCCTAGTAGTGGGAAGGGGCTGATGCCTTCCCACCCACCCAGGTTCAAGGCATGGTACTTACAATTTGGGTTTGTTGCACCAATTATATTGTAGGGGGTCCCTTACAGTCTTTCTGTCAGAAAAAAGAGTGGCTAAATCATATGTAAAATCTAAACCAAAGATGCCATGCATCATTCAGGCTTAACCGACGGCCCTCTTAATTCTCATATATACGATCTATATATAATTCAAGAGGCGAGAGACTTTTCATGCATGGCGCAAAAGAGTGGACGAAACAACACATATACCAATGTCATTGAGATACTACCTCATAAACTCAAATTTCAAAATGGGAATTGTAGAAAGAATATGGGATGCAACTCAATTGTATTCCTTGGAGTTTGTCACAATATATACACGAGATGTCTTGCGTGACAAGAAAACTAATCCTATCATATCTCTAGGAGTCAGCTATACAAGGCTAGAGATTACAGGAATAGTAATACAAATATGTCACGTTCAACATCCCCCCCCCCCCCAGTCGAAGCGTCGGCGTCGGCGATGGAAAGAATTGCAGCGGTTGGAAGCCCTTTGGTCATAATGTCGGCAAATTGTTGGGTGGTCGGTACATGAAGAACACGAAGCTGACTCAACTGAACCTTCTCGCGGACGAAGTGAACATCAAGTTCAATATGCTTGGTGCGCTTATGCTACACCGGACTGGCCGCGAGGTAGGTGGCCGAAACATTATCACAGAAAACCACCATAGCTTTCGGGATCGTGACCCGAAGTTCGCCAAGTAGTTGATGTAGCCAACATGTCTCGGCAACAACGTAGGCGACGGCACGGTACTCGGCCACAGCACTCGAGCGGGAGACGGTGGGCTGCCGCTTAGAGGACCATGAGATGAGAGAGTCACCAAAGAAGACACAATATCCCGATGTGGACCGTCGAGTGTCAGGACAGCCGGCCCAATCCACATCAGTGTAGGCAAAAAGCTCGATGGAGGCGGAGGCACGAAGATGAAGACCGAAGGTCGGTGTGCTGCGAATGTACCAGAGAATGCGCTTGACCAGAGACCAGTCAACATCACGAGGCGAGTGCATGTGCAAGCAAACTTGTTGCACGGCAAATTGAATATCTGGTCTGGTGAGCGTGATGTACTAAAGAGCACCAACAATACTGCGGTAGAGAGCGGCGTCAGTGGCAAGCTGTCCAACAGTGGCAGAGAGCTTCGGCTTGGCCTCGGCAGGAGTAGCAGCAGGTTTGCTATCGGTCATGCCAGCACGATCCAATAGATCAAGAGCATACTGTCCTTAATGAAGAAAAAAATCCGGAGGCATCACGCCGCACATTAATGCCGAGGAAGAAGTGCAACACGCCCAAGTCCTTCAGCCGAAACTGAGAACCAAGGCGGTCAATAATGTCATGAAGTAAATCCGCACGAGAGGCGGTGATGAAGATATCATCAACATATAGAAGAAGCATGGCGACATGATCAGCTCGATGAAGCACAAATAGCAACGTGTCAGAGGTGGTGTTGCGAAACCCGAGAGTAGTGAGGAATCCTGCAATGCGTTGATACCACGCACGAGGCGCCTGTTTTAGGCCATAGAGAGACCATGAGAGCAGGCAAACGCCATCAGGCCAAGTGGGATCAACAAAACCAGCTGGCTACTGACAAAGAACACGCTCCTGAAGATGACCGTAGAGGAAGGCATTGTTTGTCAAGCTGATGAACAGGCTAGTGTCAAGATGCGGCGAGCTGAAGGACAACACGAATCATGGCGGGTTTAACAACCGGGGAGAAGGTCTCCGAGAAGTCAACACCGGCACGTTGTGCAAATCCACGAATGACCCAACGAGCCTTGTACCTGTCCAGAGAGCCATCCGGTAGAATTTTATGCTGAAACACCCATTTGCCGGTAATGATGTTGGCACCGGGAGGGCGAGGGACCAACGTCCAGGTCCTATTGGCGACAAGAGCATCATACTCAGCGCGCATGGCCGTGAGCCAGTGCGGGTCGCTCAAAGCAGAGCACACCGAGCGCGGTACCGGAGAGATGGCCGTGACACTGAGGTTGTGGTAGCGGGGGTTCGGCTGATGAATCCCGTCCTTAGCACGCGTCACCATAGAGTGATGAGGTGGCGGAGGCGGGAGGTGAGGCCGTCGTCGAGGCGAAGCCACAACCGCGGGTGAAAGCCACGGAAGAGACCGCAGGCGATGAGGCGACGGTCGAGGCCACCGGTGAGGCTGCAGAGGGCGGCGGCGATGAGACCACGGTCGAGGCCGCGGGTGAAGCCGCAGAAGGCGGTGGCGACGAGACCGCGGACGGAGCCGTGGGTGGCGAAGACAGGTCCGCGGGTGAGACCGCGGACAGTGGCGACGAAGGCGCCTTTGGTGCAGCAGGGCGCGACACCGCGACGGAGGAGGTGGCCAAGGGCGATGAGGAGGCCGACACACCTGCATGGGCTGGTGCCGAGGCTAGCGGGGACGAAGTCGGCTCCTCCTGAGCCGGCTGAGTCGAGGCCGGTTGCACCACTGCCGGCGAGGAGGATCCGGTCAAGAGAACCGGACGGGCCGCCAAGGGAGCAGGCGGCCCCGACGTAGGTAGTACAAGGGCGCCACGCGATCGTCGAGGGCCGGTCTCCGAAGATGTCGCCGCTGTCGAAGTGACCTGCTCAAAAGGGAAGACAACCTCGTCAAAGTAAACGTGCCTCGAGACGAACACACGACGAGGGACGGGATCATAGAAGCGAAAGCCTTTGGTGTTGGGTTGATAGCCAAGAAACACACAAGCGAGAGACCGAGGTGCAAGTTTGTGTGGAGCGGTGGCGGTAATGTTGGGGTAACATAAACAACCAAAGACGTGAAGATCATCATAGGATGGAGGACACTCGAACAAGAGGTGATGAGGTGTATAGCTCCATCGTGGTTTGCAAGGCCGGATGTTAAGGAGAAGCGTGGCAGTAGCAAGAGCATTTGGCCAGAACCGTGCTGGCATGTGTGCATGAAAAAGCAACGCACGAACAATCTCATTGAGGGTGCGGAGGACACGTTCAACACGACCGTTTTTTTGGGATGTATGTGAACATGTGAGACAAAAGATAGTGCCATGGGTGGATAGAAGGTGTCGAATGGCGAGATTATCAAATTCTTTTCCGTTATCCTTTTGAAGGTGAACAATGATGCGATGAAAGTGGGTGTGGACGTAAGCATAAAATGAGTGAAGGGTGGAGGCGACATCGGATTTATGACGTAGCAGAAAAGTCCAAGTGAAGTGAGAAAAATCATCTAAAATCACAAGATAATATGATAAGCCCGGATTGCTAGGCACTAGAGATGTCCAAACATCACAATCAATAACATCAAAAGGAAAAGTGGCTATTGATGTAGATGAAGAAAACGGCAAGCGAACGTGTTTTCCGATACGACAAGCATGACAAGTATGAGCCGCTGATTTATTACATGAAAAGGAAAAGGTGGTCAAAATTTTGTGAAGAGTGTCGGCACCGGGATGACCAAGTCGAGCGTGCCAAAGCGAGACATCGGCATGAAGAGCAACCGGGCCGCCACTCGTCATAGGACCGCATGGATAGAGATCGTCAGGGGAATCACATCGGTGCAGAACCCTCCGGGAGCAAGCAACCTTGACAGAGAAACCAAGAGCGTCAAACTCAACAATGACAGGATTTTCACGAGTAAGAGTACGAACAGAGCATAGGTTTTTGATTAAGGATGGTGAAACAAGCACATTATTAAGAGTTAAAGATGAAGAGGAAAACGGAAGGGAGGAGGAACCGTGATGAGTGATGGGATAAAAGGTGCCATCACCGACCACGATGCGAGAATTGAAGGGATAGGGTGAGGCACGGGAGAGGATACCGGGGTTAGAAGCCATGTGAGCGGCGGCGCCGGTGTCCATGTACCAATCACCACCTCCGCTGTAGTTGCTCGGCGAGGGTGCAGCGTGAAGGGCGGAGAGAAGTGCGGGATCCCAAACACCGCCGTGTGTCCCGCCATATGCGCCGTAGGCCAGAGGGCCACCATAGGGTGCGACACGACCATATGCCGCAGGACCGGGTGCGGACCATGCACCGGGGATGCCCCGGAGCAGGGGGGCGAGGGACGGGCATGGAATACGCATGCACAACGCCCGTCCAGGGGTTGTACCCCGACAACCAGGGCGGAGTAGGGGCGGCCGCGGTGTTCGCGGGCGGGCGCTGCACCGCGTTGGAGTTGCGGCCCCGACCCCCACGACCCTTCTGCTTGCGACCACCAGAGGGGGTGGGCACGGGTGGCGGGGTCGGAGTCGGAGCGCGCGGCGCAGACAGGGCTAGAGGCGCACCGGTGCCGGCGGCGAGGCCGACGTGGAGGGCGGCGTGGGTCGCCTGCCGAGCAGAGTGGCAAAGGCGCGTCTCCTCCATGCAAAGATACGTGACCGCCTTGGCGTATGTCGGCGTGCCAAGGGAGAGGTTGGCAGCGGACTGGCTGTTAAGGCATATCTCTCTAGATGTAGTTTTGGTGATTGATGACAACATGTTTGCGGACTAATCGTGTGCTTTGAGCATTTCAGAGATTCATCATTTGGCACGAGACAATTTCTTTCCCCTCGGAGTGTCATTCAAGACGGTGTAGCTCTTTCGCTTCTTTTCTGGTGGACTAGTTTCGCAGGAGTCACCGTACTATCAAGAGGGGGTCCGTTTTGGTAAGGCTAGGGTGGAATCAACACGTACACATCCTCTTTACACCCTCTAAGCCTTTCCGCTTCTTTGGAGGTCTCTTTCCCCCTTCTTTGGGCTGAGTCTGGTCCCATCGGTAGTACCGCGTTACCTAGCGGTAGTACCGCTTAGGAGTCACAGGCGGCAGTACCGCTCCACAGCGGTAGTACCGCCGGTGGGTCCTCAGCAGTAGTACTGCTGCGGTACCAGGCCTCTACCGCGTTGACTCGAGGGGTCTTTTTCGTGTCGGATTGTGCGGTACTTCGCAGCGGCAGTAGAGCGGCAGTGCCGCTCGTGAGCGGTAGTACCGCCCTACCACCGCGGCAGTACCGCCCGAGTCTGTATCTCCCTTGCCCTCCAATCTCCACGGTAGTACCGCCGGGGGAGCGGTAGTACCGCTGTTCTCAGCGGTAGTACCGCTGCCTTATGCGGTAGTACCGCCCTCTGCGGGGCTGTTGTGGGGGGTAACGGTTGAATTGTTCCCCCCACTATATAAGGAGGTCTTCTTCCCCATAGTTGATCTACCTCTTCCCCCAAAAGCTCCATTGTTGCTCCAAGCTCCATTTTCGCCTGATCTCTGTCCCTAGCCAATCAAACTTGTTGATTTGCTCGGGATTGGTTGAGAAGGCCCCGATCTACACTTCCACTAAGAGAAATTTGATTCCCGCCACTTATCCCTAGCGGATCTGGTTACTCTTGGGTGTTTGAGCACCCTAGACGGTTGAGGTCGCCGCGGAGCCATAGTCCATTATGGTGAAGCTTTGTGGTGTCGTTGGGAGCCTCCAATTAAGTTGTGGAGATTGCCCCAACCTTGTTTGTAAAGGTCCGGTCGCCGCTTTCAAGGGCACCAATAGTGGAATCACGGCATCTCGCATTGTGTGAGGGCGTGAGGAGAATACGGTGGCCCTAGTGGCTTCTTAGGGAGCATTGTGCCTCCACACCGCTCCAACGGAGACGTACTTCCCCTCAAAAGGAAGGAACTTTGATAACACATCCTCGTCTTCACCGGCTCCACTCTTGGTTATCTCGTCCCTTTACTTTCGCAAGCTTACTTGTATTAAATCCCTTGCTTGCTTGTGTGCGTGTTGTCATTGCATCATATAGGTTGCTCACTTAGTTGCATATCTAGACAACCTACTTTGATGCAAAGTTTAAATTGGTAAAGAAAAGCTAAAAATTGTTAGTTGCCTATTCACCCCCTCCCCCCCTCTAGTCAACTATATCAATACTTTCAATTGGTAACAGAGCCTCGTCTCTTTATTAAGGACTTTATCGTCCGAAGAGTATGGTTGACGTCGTAGACGGTGTGGAGGAGCACTCCGGTGTGAATCCGGTCTCGTCTACGGGAGATGGGGGAACCGCGGTCTCTCGTGAGGAATTAAATGTGGCGTTGGACACATTGAAAACCTCCATGACTACCGAGGTCGAAAGCATGTTTAATAAATACTTAGAAGGGCTTAAACTTTCCACCGCACCGTTGAAAGTGGGTGATCCCGCCAACAAGGTGACGGATGTTACCTCCGACAAAGGGGAAGCTACTAGCGAGAAAGCTCCTTCTTCTAGTGGTTAAAATGGCACCGGCATCTTTGCCCATGTGGAACCTCCACCTGTCTATGGTGGACCGCTCCCTTCCACTCATTTGAATCATGCCGGCCCGGCCCCTAAGATTGAGAAGAAAGGTGTTCGGTTGTCTAAATTTGAGGCTAGAGCATATGAGGGCATATTTGTTGGTTATGCTACAAACTCTCATGCTTACCGTGTCCTCAATAAATCCACGGGACTTATTGAGGAGATGTGTAACGTGGAGTTTGATGAGAATAATGGCTCCCAAGTGGAGCAAAGTGGCACTTGTGATGTAGGTGATGAAATTCCTCCTCAAGCCATAAGAAGAATGGGTGTTGGTTTTATCCTACCCATTGAGGAACCCCTTATGGCCGAAGGAGAAGGACAATGCTCCACTCAAGTGGAGCCATCACCAACCCAAGGCCCACACGCTTCCGAAGAACAAAGTGAAGGCCCTCAACCTCGTGAACAAGAACAAGCGCAAGATTATGCTCAAGACGGTGGAGACACACCAAGTGATGCCCAAGGTTAAGTTCTCTCCTCCGAGCGAGTTCAAGATCAAGAACAAGCTCAAGACGGCGCTCAAGATGATCAAGTGACCGCTCCTCAACTCACCTCCGAGGAGGAATTGGAGCGTCGTGCCGCCAAGATTGCTTCCAAGCTCTCCACCAAGGGTCATCTCATGAAGAATGTGCTTGGAAGCATTCAAAAGGGGGTAAGCACTCGTAGACAATTGGCAAACTATTGTGAACATCACGCGTTTGTCTCTTGTGTGGAACCCCAAAAGGTATATGAAGCTCTCGAAGATCCGGATTGGCTCAATGCCATGCACGAAGAACTCAACAACTTCGAGTACAACAATGTGTGGAGATTAGTGCCAAGGCCAACGGGGAACCACAATGTCATTGGAACCAAGTGGATATTCAAGAACAAGCAAGATGCTCATGGGACCATCATCCACAACAAGGCACGATTGGTGGCACAAGGCTACTCCCAAGTCGAGGGTATCGACTACGGTGAAACATTTGCTCCCATTGCTCGCCTTGAATCTATTCGTTTGTTGATTGCTTATGCTTCTCATCACAACTTTAAGTTGCAACAAATGGATGTGAAGAGTGCTTTTCTTAATGGTCCTATTAATGAGTTGGTGTATGTCAAGCAACCCCCCGGGTTCGAGGATCCCTACTTTCCCGATCATGTGTATCAACTCGATAAGGCACTCTATGGCCTTAAACAAGCCCCACGTGCGTGGTATGACCACCTTACCGAGTTGTTACAAGATCGTGGGTTTGAAGTTGGGCTAATCGACCCCACTCTTTTTACTAAGAAGGTCAAAGGGGAGTTGTTTGTGTGCCAACTATATGTTGATGACATTATCTTTGGTTCCCCTAACAAAGCTTTCAATGAGGAATTTGCCGCACTCATGACCTCAAAGTTCTAGATGTCTTCCATGGGAGAGTTGAAGTTCTTTCTCGGTTTCGAAGTAAAGCAAAGAAGAGAAGGAACCTTCATCAACCAAGCCAAATACACTCAAGACATGCTCAAGAGATTCAAGCTAAGTGATGTCAAGCCGGCGTCCACTCCAATGCCCACCAAGTGCCAACTTGACATCGATCCCAATGGTAAAGCTGTGGATCAAAAGGTATATCGCTCCATGATTGGTTCATTAATTTACCTTTGTGCATCTAGACCGGATATCATGTTGAGTGTGGGAATTTGTGCACGTTTTCAAGCCGCACCTAAGGAAAGCCACTTTGTGGCGGTCAAGCGAATCTTTCGATATTTGGCTCATACCCCAAACTTTGCTTATGGTACCCAAGAGGAGCAAACTTCAAGCTTGTAGGGTATTCGGACTCGGATTGGGCGGGAGACAAAGTGGATAGGAAGTCCACTTCCGAAGGGTGTCAATTCCTTGGTTGCTCTTTGGTAAGTTGGTCTTCTAAAAAGCAAAGTTGTGTGTCTCTCTCGTCCACCGAAGCGGAGTATGTGGCGGCCGAGAGTTGTTGTGCACAACTCTTATGGATGAGGCAAACTTTAAAGGATTACGGTGTCATTTGTGACAAAGTGACTCTTTGGTGTGACAATGAAAGTGCCATCAAGATTTCTCTCAACCCGGTGCAACACTTCAAGACGAAGCATATTGAGATTCGGTATCACTTCATCCGGGATCATATTAGGCGAGGGGAGATCGAGCTCAACTATGTAACACTCATGATAACCTTGTAGATATTTTCACGAAGCCGTTGGATGAAGCAAGATTTCGCGAGTTAAGGCATGAGCTAAATATCATTGATTCAAGCAATGTTGCTTGAACACTTGCACTCCCCACCATACTCGACTTGTTATCTTGTTTAGGTGTAGGCATGGACATAGGGGGAGTGTTGTTTTCTTAATGAACTCTCCCTCCCCTTATTATGCATAAATTGATCAACTATTTCACATTAGCCATTTTTTATGGTACTTGTGCTTCAAAGACGAGTTTTGGTCATGGGCCCAAGGATAATTCTTCGCGGTGCCATACCAATTGACTCAAACATAGGTGGCCTCGGCCACCGCCCTCTCTTGAAGAGGTGTGTGGTTCTTGTCCTCTCGCTGGTGTTTTTATTTTTTGTTGCTTTGTGTTTGCTCTCTCTTCTTGCCGTTTGTTTTTCTTTTTCTTTTTGAGCTAAGCCTTTTGTGTCTAGTCTTTGGAGTCTTGGCTGGGCGGTACTACCGCTGGTGGTGCGCGGTACTACTGCTTATGTTGACAAGCGGTACTACCGCCCACCCGAGCGGTACTACCACTGGGGGCGGGACCAGGGGGTTATGTCGGGGCAGGGGGAGGTTTCTCCTCCCCCATACCCATACACACCGCCCCCTCGTCTCTCTTCCTCTCTCCAACCTCGCCTCGCCGCGGGAGGGCTCCGGCGGGCCGCCGTCTCCGGGCCTTCCCTCTCCATTCCCTTTGGTGGAGTCGATCCCCACCTCGTCCTCTTGCCATGGATGTCGGTATTGCCCTCGTTCCTTCTCTCTTTTTGTCTAGTTCTCAGATCTAGCGTTTTTGGGGCAATAGTGGTTGCATCTCTAGATTTTTGGCTAAATCTCGGCTTGAGTAGTTTGGAGAAGGCATCTAGACTGTGTGGATTAAGTTTTGGTAGGAGTATTTTTGAATTTGGTAGTCCGGTAGTACCGGATCTGACCGCGGCAGTAGGAACCGCCGTTTCCCAGTCTTGAGCGGTACTACTGCTCCCGCTGGAGCGGTACTACCGCTGGAGCGGTATTGCCGCCTATGGCCAGCGGTACTACCGCTGCCTGTCAGATTCCATCATTTTCCTACCATTGTTTGATCCATGTTGTTTTGTTTGGAAGCTTACGCTCTTTCTTTCGTGTTGGTTCTTCTATTCGTGTGTTTGGTTCCAGGTGATGAACATCCTGAGCAGCAAGTCCGCCGTGTCAACCCCGGTCGTGCAACATCAAAGCGCTACCGCACCTCTGAGTCAGTAGGTGCTTCCTCGAGTGCGGCACCTCCGCCTCCACACCAGAAGAAACTTGCCAACAGGCCGAAGCCAAGGGGCAAGACTGTGACTGAGTTGTCTGCTAAGGAGTTCTGGGAAAGGCGTCGCCGCAACCCCTATGCAGAAGACCAAGAACCCAATTTTGTCAACCACCCGTTCTGGAACCGCTTTCAGTTTTCCATCTACTTTGATGTGATCAAGGCCAAGAAGAATCTCTATGTTGATGTTCGCTCCATCGACACGGATGCCATGGAAAAGGATCCTGAATACTTTGGTGTAGCTCTTTAGATGTGTGCTCAGCTAAACATTCTCAGAATTATGCAGTTCAACAAGGACTTTGATGCAGATTTGGTGGCTCAATTCTATGCTACTGTCCATCTTGGCACTGATGAAGAAAGAACTCTGACCTGGATGACAAATGGCAAGTTACTGTCTGTCAAGTGGAAGGCCTTCATGGAGTTACTTCTGGTGGAAGATCGCGGTCTTGAGACTCTTGTCGGCTTTCGCCCTCACCGCAACGTCAACTCCACTCACAAGCAAGCCCTCTGGCCCTACTACACTGTGAAGGTTCACCCTGTGACTAAGAAGGAAACCTATGAGTTGTCTACCTACCTGGACGTCCTTCATCGTGTCTTTCGAGAGACCCTCTTTCCTCGCATCAGGAATCTAGATATGGTCCACTCCTATCTCGTGGATATGCTTCTCTTCTGCCAGCATGAGAAGGAAGCAAACACTGGCGAGTCCCTGGACATTTCTCATGTTATGTGGTCTGAATTTCTCACTGCCATTTCTGAGCGCAAGTGCCCGATCTATGGTCCGTTCATCATGCTGCTCATTGAGAAGGCATGGGCACGTGTCCATCCCCAGGTGATGCTGGAAACTGGAGAATTGGTTTCTCATGAGATCAAGCGTCTGAGGAAGAAGGACAGTTGGGGCGTCCCAGCCCCTAAATCCGGGGGTCCATCTACTGCTGCTGACATGGAGACCGAGGACGGGGCTGAGGCCGATGATGACGATGAGGATTATGAGCCTTCTGGGACAGAGCCCTCTTGGGCAAAGAAGATCAAGCGCAAGATGAAGAAGCTCTTCTGCATGGAGTCTCGTGGTCAGTACATGACTCATGTGGCTGAGAAGAAGGCCAGGGGGCGTCACAAGGAGCTCATGCGTCAGCTGGGTGTGACCGTTGTCAGTGGGTCTGAGGGCCAGATCACTGAGGAAGAGGAGTGGATTCAGCAGCACTGTCCGTGGACCGATTCCGACACCGAGCAGTTCCCGACTGAAGATGGCAGTGCAGATGACCCTGCCAGGATGTCATGAGAGAGCTCCTCAGTTTGCCTTCACCTGGAGCCGTAGCGTCGCTCTTTGCCCTTTTGGTGTCTCGATGCCAAAGGGGGAGAGAGCTTAGGGATTTGTTGGGATTTGTGCTTTATGGTGTCGGCGTTTTCTTTGTTGTGTCGTTGTGTTTTCTCACCATTTGCCTTGTTTGGTTGTGTGCCAGTGAGACCTAAGTTCCAGATATATGGTGTAAGACATATGCTACCTTATATTTATCTATGTCTTTCTAGTACTTTGGTATCTTATGAGTTGCTTGTCTATCCTGTTATATTACCTGCTCTCATGTATCCTATGCTTAGGTTGTTGGACTATAAAATATAGGGGGAGTGTTGATCCTAATGTGTGTGTCCTACATTCCAAAGGCACTACTAACTAGATGCACAAATTCAGGGGGAGCCCGTCTATATTTTGTAGTTCTAAGTATCTTTACTTTCATGGTATATCCTTGTGCAAATCCCTGGTTGTCATCAATCCACCAAAAAGGGGGAGATTGTTAAGGCATATCTCTCTAGATGTAGTTTTGGTGATTGATGACAACATGTTTGCGAACTAATTGTGTGCTTTGAGCATTTCGGAGATTCATCATTTGGCACGAGACGATTTCTTTCCCCTCGGAGTGTCATTCAAGACGGTGTAGCTCTTTCGCTTCTTTTCTGGTGGACTAGTTTCGTAGGAGTCACCGTACTATCAAGAGGGGGTCCGTTTTGGTAAGGCTAGGGTGGAATCAACACGTACACATCCTCTTTACACCCTCTGAGCCTTTCCGCTTCTTTGGAGGTCTCTTTCCCCCTTCTTTGGGCTGAGTTTGGTCCTAGCGGTAGTACCGCTTAGGAGTCACAGGCGGCAGTACCGCTCCACAGTGGTAGTACCGCTGGTGGGTCCTCAGTAGTAGTACCGCTGCGGTACCAGGCCTCTACCGCGTCGACTCGAGGGGTCTTTTTCGTGTTGGATTGTGCGGTACTTCGCAGTGGCAGTAGAGCGGCAGTGCCGCTCGTGAGCGGTAGTACCGCCCTACCACCGCGGAAGTACCGCCCGAGTCTGTGTCTCCCTTGCCCTCCAATCTCCACAGTAGTACCGTCGGGGGAGCGGTAGTACCGCTATTCTCAGCGGTAGTACCGCTGCCTTATGCGGTAGTACCGCCCTCTGCGGGGCTGTTGTGGGGGGTAACGGTTGGATTGTTCCCCCCACTATAGAAGGAGGTCTTCTTCCCCATAGTTGATCTATCTCTTCCCCCAAAAGCTCCATTGTTGCTCCAATCTCCATTTTCGCCCGATCTCTCTCCCTAGCCAATCAAACTTGTTGATTTGCTCGGGATTGGTTGAGAAGGCCCCCATATACACTTCCACCAAGAGAAATTTGATTCCCCCCACTTATCCCTAGCGGATCTTGTTACTCTTGGGTGTTCAAGCACCCTAGACGGTTGAGGTCACCGCGGAGCCATAGTCCATTGTGGTGAAGCTTTGTGGTGTCGTTGGGAGCCTCCAATTAAGTTGTGGAGATTGCCCCAACCTTGTTTGTAAAGGTCCGGTCGCCGCCTTCAAGGGCACCAATAGTGGAATCACGGCATCTCACATTGTGTGAGGGCGTGAGGAGAATACGGTGGCCCTAGTGGCTTCTTGGGGAGCATTGTGCCTCCACACCGCTCCAACGGAGACGTACTTCCCCTCAAAAGGAAGGAACTTCGGTAACACATCCTCGTCTTCACCGGCTCCACTCTTGGTTATCTCGTCCCTTTACTTTCGCAAGCTTACTTGTGTTAAATCCCTTGCTTGCTTGTGTGCGTGTTGTCATTGCATCATATAGGTTGCTCACTTAGTTGCATATCTAGACAACCTACTTTGATGCAAAGTTTAAATTGGTAAAGAAAAGCTAAAAATTGTTAGTTGTCTATTCACCCCCCTCCCCCTCTAGTCAACTATATCGATCCTTTCACTGGCCGAGGTCGGGTGGAGGCCCTGAAGGAGGTTGGTGAGGAGGACGGAGTCGTCGATGGTCATGCCGACGTCGCGCAGCTTGTCGGCGAGAACCTTCAGCCGCGTGCAGTATTCATTGATCGAAATATCATTTTGCTGCAGAGTGAAGAACTCCCCTTAGAGGAAGACAAGGCGTTGTGGTTGATTGTCGAGGAAGAGGTCGCACAGCCGTGTCCACATAGCATACGCCGATGGGTCATGGGAGTTCACCATGTTGAAGAGACCTTCGGAGATGGTGAGAAAAAGCCACTTGACGATGCAAGCGTCCACAACAAGCCACTCATTGTCGTCCTTCATGTCACGAAAGTCAACGCTCCCGTCAACGTGCTCCATGAGACGGTAGGAGCAGAACAATAGCGCGAAGTAGGTGCGCCACGCATTGTAGGATGGCGAGTCGAGGACGACGGGTACGCAGTCTTTTATGTGGAGCTTGTTGAGGCGGTCGGAGGTGAACATGGCGCCGGCGAAAGAACCGGCATCGGATGGTTCGGCTTTGGAGCGGGACATGGTGGCGGGGAGAGGGAGAGGCGTGGCGACGGGTGGTTAGGGTTTGGGTGGTGGTCGAGGGGGTAAGGGGCGGCGGCGGCTGTAGGAGATTAGCAGCGGCGGTGACACTAGGGTTTGGGGAAGAGGCGGCGGCGGCTGTAGGAGGAAGGGAGCAGCGGCGGCGGCTTAGGGTTTTTGGGAGGAGGGGGCGGCGGCGGCTATAGAGGAGGTAGCACGCGCTAGGGTTAGAGGGGGTGGCAGCGGTGGCTACGAGAGGGAGCGGCGGCTGCGGGGAGCGGAAGCGAGGGAGATCGCGGTGAAAACCGATACCATGTAGAAAGAATATAAGATGCAACTCAATTGTATTCCTTGGAGTTGGACACAATATATACACGAGATGTCTTGCGTGACAAGAAAGCTAATCCTATCATATTTCTATGAGTCAGCTATATAAGGCTAGAGATTACAGGAATCATACGTTCAACATGAATCTACAAAAGGTGTGATTGACACATCAACCGCCTCTTTGTACGTGGAAGCTAGAGATGAAAAGACGATATGCATGGGCAGCATCGTGTTTCTTGTGAATATATATCATGGATCATCCACTCTCCAGTATGTAAACGTACGACATTGTTATATTCTTTAACGACTACGAGTCCGTTTGTCAAAAATACCCTAGCTATTTGTTAAATGCTGCAAAGCCTGCAAGGCAGGACATATGGTGGCTCGCCATGGAGCTACAATCCATTGCGCCTAATTAAATGGAGTGCATGGGATGATACGGTTCAAATGGAAGCTCCTTTTCGCAGTGTTTTGCCACATGATGATGGAATTTAAGTTTATAACTCAATCCGTGCATCTAAATCAAATTGTATATTCAGAAAATTAAGGGCACCTCTTGATTTATTTATTTTTTGTAATTGTGCAAACCAAACCGGCGTGGGAGCGAGCACATGTTGTTGCCTTTTCCGATTAAGGTCTCCTTTGGTTTCTACGAATTGTATAAGAATATCATAGAATATGATTCCTGTAGGAAATTTTATTTAGAGTCCTTTGATTTGCATGAACGGGTTCCTGTTTCTATCGTCCACATTTCAAAGGAGGTCTGGCGCACGATTCATGCATGTTGCATATAATTTGTCACCAACGACGAATATACCGATTTTGTTCGAAAACTGGATGGGTGGTATCCACCAAAAACTCAAGGAACACGTTCGACTGGAGTTTCGTGGGCAATTTGGAATTGCCGGGCAGATGAATAGATAGATGGTACGTACTTTGAATAATTGGCCTGTTGTGATTTTATTTTTTCCCTTTCCTATCATGATTGTTACGTACTTTGAATAATGACTTTATAAAATGATTGTGAGCATCACGATGATTTAGAGACCGGGGCAACCCCCTTTTCAAAGATAACTGATTTGAGATACATACCATCTTATTTTCTATTCCTATGATCGACGTTCCTATCCTATAAAGCGGAGGAGACAATTTTATTCTCAAAAAAGAAAAAAAAGATGAGACAATTTTGTTGTCGAAAAAAAGATGAGAGAATTTTTGGATTGGCATGCATGTGGCTCATTGTACTGTACATGGAGAGTGAAGCACGCGCGCATGCATGTAGGCCTCCCGATCATGTGATGTGTTGAATCGATCTATGTTTGGCTTGCATCCTGATCCCACTTGTCACTGCCACTGGTACGCATCCCATCAGAAAGCAAATAAAGAAACGATTAAGCGTGTATATATGTACTTATAAGATAGATAGATGCATGGTGCCTGGGTGTCGGACGACGATTTGGACTTGTTCTCACTGTCGGCCGGCCAGCCTCCTGTCGGCGTACACGACGCGGCCCTCCTCGCTGCCGCCGCCCTTGTCGCCTTTGAGGTGGATGCTCAGGTTTAGGGTTTAGGAGGAGGATGAGGAGCCCCTCCTTTGATTATATATTTTTCTTTCGATCGATCGTTCCCTTGCATGCGTCTGTATGTATGTATGTGTGATGACGGAGATCGAGCAGGAAGAAGATGGATGGATTTTTATATCTCTATCTATCTATCTATCTATCTATTTTATATATGGTGAATGAGTATATATATATAATGCATCCATCCATGGGATGGCAGCTACACAAATTTGACTCCATCCATCCATCCATCTATTTTTGTATGCGGCCCATCACAATCACAATACTGAAATGTAATTTTGCCATTAGCCATTGCAGCACTTACCTCATAACTTCATAAGGGCTCTAGCTAGTAGTATCTCGAGAATGCGGCATGCACCTTTTTATTGGTTTCAAAGCCTAACTAGACCTCCATGCAAGGCGGCTGGCCTTCATGCAAGTCTTCCTCCACCGCCAACTCAGATCGGCCTTCTCACAACCAAGCCTAACTAGACCTCCATGCCCACTGATACTTTGACGTCACAATAAGTAGGTTTTCGTGGGCCCTCGGCAAGACAACTTGGGTCGGTTCACACGGGATCGAACGCGGATGAGACTCCTAGACGCCAAGCTAGTGGAGTCGGAGGACCAGATGACGACGGCCGGCCTCTAGACGCCTGCTCGCCGGAGATGGCGTCGCCGACACCTTCAGATCACATCTGCGAGGCGTTTAAGGTAGGGTATTCTGAGGAAGATGTTGCTCTGTTGGTGGATGAGGTGATTTCGCAGGATGATCCGGCAAAGAATGGATTAGGGAAGATGGAGGATCGAGATCGTTAGGCGCGTCGTACACCGGAGGACGGTGGCGACGGCGATCCGGCCATGGCCTGGCCCTTTACCAAAGGTACGTCTTGACGCACCCCCCTCCCCCGCGCACCCGCTTCGGCCTCTGGAGCTGTTCATATACCCAAAAAAATTTGTTGAGAGCTACTCAAATGTTGAAATGCTCTGAAATTTAGAGTGCACCTCACGCATCAAATTATCTACCTTGCACAAATTTTTTGGATTTTTTTATGAATTGTTCCTTGACCAGGTGCATATGAGTCCAGGCTTAGAATTGGATATTCGGCGATCCTTCCCCATTAAAAAGGAAAATAATTAATGGGTGATCCTTTCGTATGGAGTTTGGCGTCAGGTACATATTTCCTAGGGTCTGACTATGTATCACATCTAAGATGACATCACCCTGTTTATAACCCTCCCGATGCCAACTTATTCGCTCCGTATTTGTCATTGTGTACATAGGCCTCCACCCCCAGCCTGCTTGTTTGTCACCAGAAAAAAGAACGTGTTGTGAAAAGGGTCTGGGCCTTGTGCGAGTACAAGTCTGGGTCTAGGTTAGTTTGTTTGCTTATCAAACAAGCTTTTTACTCGTACTAAACTGTGGTAAAAAGATTCTTGAAAAAAAACTGTGGTAAAAAAAAAGAAACAAATTGCTCTTTTTTTTTGAGCATCAGTACAGACACAAGCGCTCATATACACGCGCATACACTCACCCCTATGAACGCACACACGCACACCCTACCCCTATGAGTACCTCTGAGAGACTGAGCCGGCATATTATCTTGAGATTTACGAAACCACCGTAGGCGCCTCGTCGTCGACGGGAACGTCTCCTCCCACTGAAAGTGCATCGCCGGAAATTCTGAAATAAATCCAGGAATAATGCAAGCACCAGGATTTGAACCATGGTGGGTTGGGGATACCACTGTCCACCTAACCATCTCAACCACAGGTTGGTTCGCAACAAATTGCTCTTATTTAATATTAGGGCGAATCAAGGGCCTAAAAAAGCTATGAGAGAAAAAGTACAAGAAAAAGGGGAAAACACAAACAATAAAAATGGGAAAATTTGTTACCAATATTTTCATTCCCTCAAACAGCAAATGATCAGACGCTTCTATTTCAGTTAAGTCAACGTTTACATGCCTTCCTTGAAACTCAAAATCTTGATGAAAGTCCGAAATTGCTGTCATTAATCAATTGATGTTTATGGCACTATCTTGCAGAATCTCCAATTGAATTGAGTTCCTTTTGTCTTACTCTACCCTTCTACTATAGCTAGTAGTAGTACATCGAACCATCATCAATTGAGCTGAGGTGTTTTTGTCCTACTATACTATACTACTAGATCGGAAGCAGGCGCATTGCCCGTCCAAGCGCCGTGGCACGGCATGTATAAATCTTGTACATCAAAAGAAAATTACAACACTCTTTCAGGACTAATGAGTTTAGTGTAGATCACAAACAGTAGAGATAAAACAAAAACATGGTAAGATGAGAATACTAAGTTAATAGGGTAATTAATTTGCAAGAACATGACAAAATTTGTTCCAAAAAGCCTGAGTGGCAGTGCCAGATAAGACAAACTGGTTTGCATCAAGTTTAGTACAAAGCAAAAAGGTTCAAAATATACCAAAAGCCTAAATGTTAATCTCCAAATTCCAGAACCATGCATCATCGACAACATAATATAATTAAAATAGGAAAACTTTACATATAGATCATTTCATTATTATTTATAAGAGATACACAGAATAAATAGTCCCATATCAGAACATTAAGTAGGGTGACAAAATAAAAGTTGATTCATGTAGATATTAGTACTGAGATTCTCCAAATGCCATGTCTCGGTCATGAAACATATTCTTTATCAGATTTGAAGTACCACAATGGGCTAACAATCATTTTCAATGTAAGGTACTGCATGCCTTTCTTCTGCTTCATATGAACTGAATTTCTCTATTAATTTGATGCATCAGTTTTCTCTTCACTTTGTCACAGTAGAGAATTGCCCCGTTTTGGTTTTAAAACTCCGCTGCACAAGTTAATATAACGAAAATATAAGTGCCAAAGATAATGAAAATGTTTGCTTCCTATAAACTTATAAACATAGGAGTGACAACTTAAACATGTGGTGCCCTGAGTGTATTCTATCTGTAGGCTTGCAAAGATAGGATGCCCAGATTTAGTTCAACAGGCCGAGGAAAAATTACGAATTATTCGTGAGCACCTAAAGGCAGCACAAAGTCGACAAAAGACTCAAGCGGATAAAAAGCGCAGAGAAGTTGAGTTTAAGGCAGGAGATTTTGTCTATCTGAAAGTTTCTCCAAGGAAAGGGACGAGACGTTTTGGCCTACGTGGAAAATTGAGTCCAAGATATGTCGGGCCATTTCAAATCATTAATAAAGTTAGAGCTGTCGCTTATCGTCTGGAATTACCCCCAAATTTATCAGGGATACACAACGTGTTCCATGTATCCACTTTAAAGAAGTGTGAACTCCCACCAAAAACAGTAGAATTACCACTCACGGAGCTGCAGCCGGATCTATCCTATGAAGAGCACCCAATAAAGATTTTGGATGTGAAAGATAGGGTAATGAGAAAAAGGACCATTCGGTTTGTAAAAGTCCAATGGAGCAACCATAAAGAGGAGGAGGCGACTTGGGAAAAAGAAGATGATTTGCGCGCATGTTTTCCGCATCTCCAGTTTATGGGTAATTAAATTTCGAGGACGAAATTTCTATAAGTAGGGGAGGATGTAATACCCGTGTTTATTAGTATAAATAAGATCTTGTATTTTGGTAAATTAACAAAATTAGCAGAATGTTGGAGTAGTAATTATAAGCTTAATTAGATAAAATCAATCATTGGCAATCATTGGTTAGTACTAAGTAAGAGTAGTCAACTTAATTCCTTAGTGTGGAAGGATATGCATTACGAGAACATGCTTGTAGAGCCTTCGAGTAGGAGGGCCACGTGTGGGTGTGGTACAAGATATTTAGCAGCTCAAGTTTGCACTTATCTGTAGCATTTAATGCTCTGTTGGAGTCAGCTAGGCACGTGTAATGTAAAAGTACAAACAGCTGTAAAACTAGAGACACCGAGGCTGCTGAGTTACACTTATCCAGCTCCATTCCCTACCCTACCATGCCTATAAATAGATGGGCAAGAGCACGCTGTAGTACTCATCCCAACATACAAACCAGTTCACTAGCTAGCTTTGCATGGAGTAGAATCACACTGATCGGCAAGAGCGCTCGGAGGAAGCAGCGAGTCAGCGAGTCAGGCAAGCATGCGTTCCATCTAGCCTTTCTAGCTGTCCTATTCCTTGTTTGTCTCACTATTCATGCCATGCTCTACATCTAGTAGTACTTCTCAAGCTCTATAATGTGCACTGTTCGTATGATTTGATTCCTGTACATCTCTTGAAGCTAGCATGCATACCACAGTACTACCTTTTTGGTTTATGATCACGGTGGAGAAATCATTGGTACATGCATGTGAGCACATGGATTAATGGCTCATGCATGGATGGTTGGTTCTGTGAAAAGCCTAGAGATATTTATCTTGGTCTTGCATGTATTTCCTCTTGCTAATCTTTGTCTAGTAAATTTTATAAAAATCTGGTATCACGACGGCAAACGTATTGTACCGGTCACAGTTCAGGTATGGGACTGTCTGAGTTCTCCGCTAAGAACGCCACTCGTTCGGAAGCGTGTCGATGATGGATCCGTAGGAGCGATCGACACTAGTAAGTCGAGTGGTCGGTTCTTGGGGGAATAAAGAGCTCTGCTCTACTAGCGCCTGTGTGGTTCTAGTCGAGGCTGTCGACGTCAGAGTACCCCTCTTAAGAGCGTAAAAGTGTGAAATTTCACCCCTGTGACTCCCGGGTTGGGAAGCTTGCGGTCATATGTGATGCCAGTTATTTCTTTTCTTTTCTTTAAATTAATCTCCATTATCTTCCTGTGCCATCAAACTCTTTTTTTTACAACTAACCCTTGTGTTTTGTCACTTTTGCCGAGAGAAGTTCCTTTGTATCCGTGTGCTTGCTGAGTATGAGATCTTACTCATTCTTGCTATTGTTGTTGATTTTGCAGAAGTAGCAAATGATGGATGTGCTGATGAGAATGATGAACAGTAGGAGTAGCTCTACGGGTTGGGAATAAATAAAGGAGTTGCATGTATCATAACCTTTGTAATAGCTAGTAATGAATAAAGTTGGCTCTTGTGCATATTAGAAAATAATTTGTTTACTAGCCTAACATGCTTATAAATCAGATTTATAAGCATGTGGCGATTGTCACGGCTAAGACTCACTTGGGGCGTGACAGATTACCTTGGAAAAAGATCACTTTGACCCATGTCTTTCTACATTAATCAATGAACCAAATTCTACTCTAGATGGCCACATCTTGCCCATTCATAATTTTTTATAAGGTGTGTTGACCGGGTAACCGACTTTTAGTTCTATTAGGTACTATAAGCATTGGTCGATGCAACATCAATGAGAAAAAATGGTTCCTTAAATAGATAAGCTTTTTGGAAAATTCACATGGAGAAAGCAAGGAATCTTATCATGCTGCCAAGGTAAAGCATTTGACAACCCAAAAGGGACAACATAATAATCATGAAGGAGAAATGCCAAATGAGACCATAGAAAAAGGAATGCAGAAAGAGAAACCAATCAACTTAAGAGGATAGCCAGGTCTCACCTTGGCGTACATTGCCCGGTCCACCCCGTTGGTCTAGAGCGTCGATCCCAAAATTATTCCAAATCCAGAACAACCAAGTGTGTAATATAGCCAGAATGTTAGAACAATATCTAAATCGTGGCGATGTAACGACCTGCTCAACACTAACTGCTGAAACTTTCAGTAAAATCAGAGTGCTGAACAGTATCTAAATCGACAGGCAAACCTTGGGACCAGGCGTGGAAGTGCAGTGCTATTGATCTTTCCCTGCTCCTCTTTGATTTCAGCAACTTCCTGTAAACTTGATGTTTCATATTGTGCTCCTCCACCTCCAATATACATGAACCTGAATTACATAATACAAAGAAACAAAATCATAACTAGGCCATCCAGAGAGTGAAACAGATAAGTGTGCAGCAATAATCTTGGAAAAACAACAAAATTGTAAAGCTAGAAGAACGAGACTATTCAATAACTCAAAATGTGTTGCATATATGTCTTCACCTTCTTCCCGAGATACTCTGCATCCATGCATTGAAGTGGAAATTGAACTATCTTCTAGTCAAATAATCTAGAAGATGATTAGATAAGTAAGCATCTCCAGATAAGATGCACGAATGGAGTTGGACAATAGGGTATTGCTTGCAGTGACGACCTGCATAACTTTTGTGGACCACACTCTCAAATAGATTCTTCTTTATTCCAATGATAACATGGTACGATCACCTGAATAATTTTTTGAGGCACTTGTAGGAAGATATTAAATAGTATGTCTGACCATCAAATAAAACAGCGGTATCTACATGTTCTATAACAACATTGGGCATATTAAGCCACCAGAAGCCATTAGAAGTGCGTACAATAAGCATATAAAGACCACACTCTAAAGTATATTCTGGCAACATGGTATGATCACCTGCACAATTTTTGTGGCACTTATAGGACGATATTAAAATAGTATGTTTGACCAAGAATGAACTAACAAAACAGTGGTAACTTATATGTTCTGTAAAATTAACTCCGCTGTCAAATTAACAGATACATGACTATCTTCCTAAAAAATATGAACCTGGTAGTATTAACTAAACAATGGTTCAAATGTCTACTCCTCAAATAATTAGTATCAGTTATCTGGAAGTACGGAATCAAATGCTAAAGTGGTAATAGGATAGGTGATATTGAGGAGGTTGATGGTGAGTCAGGATTAGCGAGTGACCTTGATGGAGTTAGGTGACAGGCTGACCAGTGTCCTAGCTCGGCTCCGTGGCAACAAAGGCATAATGGCATCGCCTTCCTCATGTGTGGAGGCGAGCTATAAATTGGCAAGTCAACCAGCTGTCTCAATCCTTAAAATACCAGAAATAGTTTGATTTCTAATTCTAATTCATTCATGACACATCACTAACCCATTATACAACATAATGGTATGCTAGATGACGTCTACATGTTTTCTTGCTAATCCACGTCTGAGATGCATATCCTTCAAGTAAAACCATGAACATGTAATGCCAAATAGTAGAACCTGGAAAAGAAAAGTACATGTACAGACCAGCAACAGCGACCCAACCTAGAGGAGAAACAATGGCAGATCTTGTCTCTTCCCAGCAGAACAACACCACCGTCCACCAATCAGCAATGAAGAACCTAGTAAACTTAACAAACCCTAACCAGACCACAAATCACAGTAAATAGATCTAGATAAGCACCTAGACAGGACAAAGCCAGTACAGGACCAAGCAAGGGAGCAAGGAACCTCTTCCATCTCCGTCAGGCGGCCAAGGTGATAACAAGCGATGAACACGACGAACATGTCACCGCCCCCCGATCCAGCTGTGGGACAACGAACGAATCAGGACCAGGCACATAACATACGGCTAGGAGAGAATCGGACAAGAGTGAGAGGAAGGGAACCTGAAGGACAAGGCCAATGGCAACATGGACGGCCGGTGCTGCTCCCGGTCCCGGTGATGGCGTCGCGCGAGCTCGACTGAGGAGTAGCGGTGCGGAGCAGTAATGGCCATGGTGCTCCCCGGAGGCGATGATCGGCTGGATAGGTGAAGGAGTCGGCGGCCGTCGTCCGCGCGCGAGGCCGCCAGGCCCCACGAGGCAGGGAGCCTGCGGAGGAGGGAGGCGCCGCGCCGGCGCCGCGGAGGGAGAGGGCCATGGGCCCCACGAGGCAGGGGGGCCTGCAGAGTAGGGAGCCGCCGGCGCCGGCGTCGCTGGCCCGTGGCCATTCCTCTCTGGCGAAAGAAAGATTAACCGAGTGAGTGAGGTCCATCTACTGTTGGTTGGTACTGTATACTATGTGCCCGAGTGGTGGAGGTCAGATATTGTACCCTTCCTTGTATTGTGGCGGCTGCAGGCAACGAAAGTACCTCCTCCGCCGAGCCTCCTCCTCCTCCAGCACACCACCTCCTCAAGCACTTCTTCTTCTCCATCCCATGGATGGTATAGGTCGCTGGCCGCTACATCGCCCATGCCCGTTCGCGGCCACCTGGTCGATGCTGTGAAACGAGGCCACATGAGATCCAGGCTGCACTTGGGCCCCAACATCGAGCCTGGCCACAATTTCTGTGATATGGTCTAGTTCTGCTCAATTTTTTAAAAAGTTACCAAATGTCGGTCAGTTTTCATTCAAATTTCGTTTCAAATTTTGATTTGTTTTTTCATCCGAAATTTTCTAAAATGAAGAATTTTGCCCAGATCCTGTAAAAAAACGAAATGCAAATCCTTGTTTGGGGATGTGTTGAAGCCTGTGTCTAGGACTGGATTAAAACATAGTTTCTTTTTCAAGGATTCTGTTTGTCTAGTGTGCCTGTGTCTAGTACTGGCTTACAGTATAGTTTCGTTTTTAAGGGTCATGTTGCTTAATGTTTCGACCGGGCTCTAATTATTACTTACTTGTGAGTCCTATCGTATGTGGTTCTTGAATGCTTCTAATGTGAATCGGGGTCCTTCGAGACCCTAATTCCATTGTTCAAAAAACAATGCGGATGTATTATTTCTTATCTACTAGTAATAACCGTCTACAATGCATGTTGATATTAGGTGCATGTTGATATTAGGTAAGATATTAATTGTGCATTAAACATGCTAAACATGCTTGGTGCTCAACGTTGGAGCGATTTGGACCTTCAGATTGACTTGGTTATATGTTTGAGATTTTTTGGATCACCTCCATTAATGCTTTTTATATATTAGTATGGATAGTAATGTTAGTATACAATTGTATTATTTGTGTACACTCCCCTAAGAGTTCCCCCATCATTCCTAGCTGGTATTTTTAATCAATATTAATTCATGAAATTCCGCGTTAAGTCAAATGCCAGAGAGCAAATATGGCGGAACTTCAAATATTAGGCCAGTATTTAACAATGAACCCTTTCCATAATTGTTGAACCCCAAGGTGTGCTTACGTGTTGGTCATTAACACTCGCAGTTTTGGCCGATTCTACCCCGTTTCATGGACTATTACACACTGTTTTGGGGTCCCATAGCGATTTCCATGGTTGTCGAACTCCAAGATGCGCTTACGTGTCGGTCATCAACAATCACAGTTCGGGCCGATTCTTGCCCGTTTCTTGGACTATTACTCAGTTTTGGGGTCCAGGAGTCATTTCCATGATTGATGAAACACGGGGTGCGTTTACGTGTCGGTCATCAACACTCACATATTTGGCCGATTCTTGTCCGTTTCATGCACTATTACTCAGCGTTTTGGGTACACAGAGCGATTTCCTCGATTGATGAACCCGGGGTGCGTTTATGTGTCTGTCGTCAACACTCACAGTTTGGTCCAATTCTGACCTGTTTCGTGGACTATTACTCACCGTTTTTGGGTCCCGAAGCGATTTCCATAGTTGTTGAACCCCAAGGTGTGATTACGTGTTGGTCATCAACACCCGCAGTTTTGGCCGATTCTGGCCCGTTTCATGGACTATTACTCACTATTTTGGGGTCCCTTGTCGAACTCCAAGGTGCGCTTACGTGCCGGTCATCAACAATCACAGTTTTGTCTGATTCTGGCCCGTTTCTTGGACTATTACTCAGTTTTGAGGTCTCAGAGTCATTTCCATGATTGACGAACCCCGGGGTGCGTTTACGTGTCGGTCATCAACACTCACATATTTGGCCGATTCTTGTCCGTTCCATGCACTATTACTCAGGGTTTTGGGACCCAAAGCGATTTCCACGATTGACGAACCCCGGGGTGCGTTTATGTGTCCGTCGTCAACACTCACAGGTTTGGCCAATTCTGACCCGTTTCATGGACTATTACTCACCGCTTTGGGGTCCTGAAGCGATTTCCGTAGTTGTTGAAACCCAAGGTGTGCTTACGTGTTGGTCATCAACACCCGCAGTTTTGGCCGATTCTGGCCCGTTTCATGGACTATTACTCACCGTTTTGGGGTCCGAAAGCGATTTCCATGGTTGTCGAACTCCAAGGTGCGCTTACGTGTCGGTCATCAACAATCACAATTTGGTCCAATTCTGGCACGTTTCTTGCACTATTACTCAGTTTTGGGGTCTTGGAGGCATTTCCATGATTGACAAACACCAGGCTGCATTTACGTGTCAGTCATCAACACTCACTTACTTGGCCGATTCTTGTCTGTTTCATGCACTATTACTTAGCGTTTTGAGTACACAGAGCGATTTCCTCGATTGATGAACCCGGGGTGCGTTTATGTGTCCGCCGTCAACACTCACAGTTTGGTCCAATTCTGACCTGTTTCGTGCACTATTACTCACCGTTTTGGGGTCCCGAAGCGATTTCCATAGTTGTTGAACCCCAAGGTGTGATTACGTGTTGGTCATCAACACCCGCAGTTTTGGCCGATTCTGGCCCGTTTCATGGACGATTACTCACTGTTTTGGGGTCCCAAAGTGATTTCCATGGTTGTCGAACTCCAAGGTGCGCTTACGTGTCAGTCATAAAAAATCACAGTTTGCGCCGATTCTTGCCCGTTTCTTGGACTATTACTCAGTTTCGGGGTCCCGGAGTCATTTACACATTTGACGAATCCCGGGGTGCCTTTACGTGTCGGTCATCAACACACACATATTTGGCCGATTCGTGTCCATTTCATGCACTATTACTCAGCGTTTTGGGGACCCGAAGCGATTTCCACGATTGATGAACCCCGGTGTGCGTTTATGTGTCTGTCGTCAACACTCACAGTTTGGTCTAATTCTGACCTGTTTCGTGGACTATTACTCACCGTTTCGGGGTCCCGAAGCGATTTCCATAGTTGTTGAACCCCAATGTGTGCTTACGTGTTGGTCACCAACACCCGTAGTTTTGGCCAATTCTGGCCCGTTTCATGGACTATTACTCACTGTTTTGGGGTCCCTTGTCGAACTCCAAGGTGCGCTTACGTGTCGGTCATCAACAATCACAGTTTTGGCCGATTCTGGCCCGTTTCTGGGACTATTACTCAGTTTTGGGGTTTCAGAGTCATTTCCATGATTGACGAACCCCGGGGTGCGTTTACGTGTCGGTCATCAACACTCACATATTTGGCCGATTCTTGTCCGTTTCGTGCACTATTACTCAGGGTTTTGGGACCCAGAGCGATTTCCACGATTGACGAACCTCGGGGTGCGTTTATGTGTCCGTCGTCAACACTCACAGGTTTGGCCAATTCTGACCCGTTTCATGGACTATTACTCACCGCTTTGGGGTCCTGAAGCGATTTCCGTAGTGGTTGAAACCCAAGGTGTGCTTACGTGTTGGTCATCAACACCCGCAGTTTTGGCCGATTCTGGCCCGTTTCATGGACTATTACTCACCGTTTTGGGGTCCGAAAGCGATTTCCATGGTTGTCAAACTCCAAGGTTCGCTTACGTGTCGGTCATCAACAATCACAGTTTGGTCCGATTCTGGCACGTTTCTTGGACTATTACTCAGTTTTGGGGTCCTGGAGGCATTTCCATGATTGATTGACAAACACCGGGGTGCGTTTACGTGTCGGTCATCAACACTCACATATTTGGCCGATTCTTGTCCGTTTCATGCACTATTACTTAGCGTTTTGGGTACACAGAGCGATTTCCTCGATTGATGAACCCGGGGTGCGTTTATGTGTCCGTCGTCAACACTCACAGTTTGGTCCAATTCTGACCTGTTTCGTGGATTATTACTCACTGTTTTCGGGTCCCGAAGCGATTTCCATAGTTGTTGAACCCCAAGGTGTGATTACGTGTTGGTCATCAACACCCGCAGTTTTGGCCGATTCTGGCCCGTTTCGTGGACTATTACTCACCGTTTTGGGGTCCCAAAGCGAATTCCATGGTTGTCGAACTCCAAGGTGCGCTTACATGTCGGTCATCAACAATCACAGTTTGCGCCGATTCTTGCCCGTTTCTTGGACTATTACTCAGTTTCGGGGTCCCGGAGTCATTTACACATTTGACGAATCCCGGGGTGCCTTTACGTGTCGGTCATCAACACACACATATTTGGCCGATTCGTGTCCATTTCATGCACTATTACTCAGCGTTTTGGGGACCCGAAGCGATTTCCACGATTGATGAACCCCGGTGTGCGTTTATGTGTCTGTCGTCAACACTCACAGTTTGGTCTAATTCTGACCTGTTTCGTGGACTATTACTCACCGTTTCGGGGTCCCGAAGCGATTTCCATAGTTGTTGAACCCAATGTGTGCTTACGTGTTGGTCACCAACACCCGTAGTTTTGGCCAATTCTGGCCCGTTTCATGGACTATTACTCACTGTTTTGAGGTCCCTTGTCGAACTCCAAGGTGCGCTTACGTGTCGGTCATCAACAATCACAGTTTTGGCCGATTCTGGCCCGTTTCTTGGACTATTACTCAGTTTTGGGGTCTCAGAGTCATTTCCATGATTGACGAACCCCGGGGTGCGTTTACGTGTCGGTCATCAACACTCACATATTTGGCCGATTCTTGTCCGTTTCGTGCACTATTACTCAGCGTTTTGGGACCCAGAGCGATTTCCACGATTGATGAACCCCGGGGTGCGTTTATGTGTCCGTCGTCAACACTCACAGGTTTGGCCAATTCTGACCCGTTTCATGGACTATTACTCACCGCTTTGGGGTCCTGAAGCGATTTCCGTAGTGGTTGAAACCCAAGGTGTGCTTACGTGTTGGTCATCAACACTCGCAGTTTTGGCCGATTCTGGCCCGTTTCATGGACTATTACTCACCGTTTTGGGGTCCCAAAGCGATTTCCATGGTTGTCAAACTCCAAGGTGCGCTTACGTGTCGGTCATCAACAATCACAGTTTGGTCCGATTCTAGCATGTTTCATGGACTATTACTCAGTTTTGGGGTCCTGGAGGCATTTCCAT